>NW_009601044.1:16760-47321 GCF_000690535.1 Cariama cristata
ACCAGAGTACGCTATCGCTTCTGCAGAAATCAGGCTGCTGGGTAACTCCCACATTTCCTATGTCTGATTTGGTATTCAAGGTGCTTCAATTAGTTGTCCCTTCTTCCTTCCCTGTTGCAAGCTGTCGTAGAAATCTCTTGATGCACAAAACTGCCTTGTACTCTTACAGTTTGTGTACAAATCAAATGCAATTCCACCGTCCTTTTGTTCATCTGCTCTTATAAGATGCTCATTTAAAAACCAAACTTGCTTCCCTTATTTTCCTCCTATTTCTTCTGTTTATCAGACCGCTTTCCACCTCCGTCTCAGGCAGGTTAGACACCTGTCACTCACTTCTAGAGCACAGAATCTAAAAGGTGACACCCATCCCTGTCTTCAACCACACGGGTAAAGTCAAAGAATGGCTGTCTGGATCCATATGCCAAGCTTAAGGACCTCTTTGGTGTGGCTCTTACCCCAACTTACACAGCGCCTAACTCCTACACATAGCGCTTTACGGGTCCATAAAGCAGGGAGAACAAAGCGATTTTTGCTCTTTTCAGCTCTGTGTTCTGAATGGTTTCTCTCACAGGCTGCAACGCAATCCCCAGCCCAGCCTCCTGAGAGCAAGACACAGCACACCAGCGGTTACTGCTGGTACCTCAAGCCAAGGAGCTGCTTTTCAAAGACAGCAGCGGAGAGGGATAAAAAGGAGCAGAACTGCGTTTGTGACAAAGCAGGAGTGAGCCGGTGCACCAAGTGCTGCAAAAGCTAAGGCCGCCGGTACGCAGGCTGTGATTCTGCAAGGAGTTAATACATTTGGGAGGATACAAGGAACCAATACCAGCCTAGCACATACCAGGAAAATGTGTTGTTTACTTAAAAACCGAGCGCACTGCAGAAATGCTCAATCGCAGCAGATCTGTCGCTCATTGCTGCCCCCAGCAGCAACCGTTTCTAACAGATGGTACATTTTTCAATACTGAGGTTCTTTCAAGTGTCATATCTACGCCTTTGGAAGGCAGCAGGGGGAAAAAACAAACCAAAACCAGCAACAACAAAACAAGCGATATTGAGAAATTCAAACTTATTCACAAGATTTAAAAAAAAAGAACCAAGACCACTCTTACAGTATAAACACGCCAATTCATTCATTTTTACTGATGGTTGCATTTATGAATTTCATTCTCGTGAAAAAAGGGAGTAAAAGGAAAAAAATTAAGAAAATAGCTATTTATAGAAAACAAAACAAAAAAGGGCTCAAACAGAAAAGAATCTGTGCTGATACTTTTGATGAGCAGTCCGATGGCATTAGACATTACCTGTGCAAGCAGGCATGCTTGAAAACCTGTCTCAGTACTGTAGCTTCAGTTCCACAATCCAGGATTTCTTTTACGGTTGTTGAAAAAAAAGAGCCTAATAGTTTCATACTGTATTTATTTAATAACTAAAATTCACAAATAAAAAGATACTTGCAAAGTCCTTTAGTTGTGTCATCCCCTCCTCCTCCACTCTACTGCTTTCAGACCCATATGCATAAAAAATGGGCTTGGATTTTTAATTTTAACTGTTATATGATTGGTCGTTGGAGCTGAAGCACCAAATGGAGAAGATGCTTTATGGAGATGAGGGTATAACCCCTTGCCTTCCCACACACATTTTGGAGGAACATAGGAGATGTACCAGTGCCCGGACTCCTCTGCTCCCATTTCCCCCACCCAGAGCATTCCTTTCATTTTATATTTCCTCTGTTAAGTGACTGACTGTAGCCTCTTTTTTTCCCCCTTTCTGTCCTTGCAGGACTGCATACACGTTGGACATTGTTCATTTCTTACTCCGCCAGGCTTTGAGTCAGTGTCAAGTAGGTCCTGTTACAGCTCAGTGCTAGTTGTTTTTTAATGGGTCTTTTCATTTCAGGTAGGTTTGTGTGTCGATTCAGAAGGCTTGCTTATTTTCTTCCTTGTTTATATCTGACAAGCTGCTGGATAAGGCTATTCATACTCCAGGAACTGTTTGTGATAGAACAGCAAATATCTGCAAGAAAGCAGAGGTACAGTTTCAGCTTTTTGCTATGCGTCGGAGCAGATTAGTATTTCCATTGATGTGATCACAAAAAATGAGGACTTATTTTGTTTTTCTTCTCAATTTGAAGCAATTCCAGGGACATGCCAGTTCCCTACAGTAACCATGGATGAGAAGGAGGGAAGCCAGCTGACATAATTTTACCAGCAACTCAGGAAACTGAACAGTTGTACGTCGAACAGCCAAACCTTCTTGTTGTACAATCTACTTTAACCCTGACACCTCCGGAAGACTGGTGCCCAGACAGGCAGCATCCATTTAACACTATCATGACACAAAATACAACAGAGGTGTTTTAAGATGCAACTGTTGCTTTAGAATCACATTTACCAAAGCATCAGACGCTTAGGATTATTGCAAACTGTCTGCCATTTACTGTTACCAGAAGCAAAACGAAGAACCAGGCGTGTGGGTGAAAACTCACGTGTCCCAATCAAATTCAACTCAAATATCTAATGTCCCAATCTGTACTCAAATCTGGTGTTTTAATAGGATGAAATTCTTCCTGCCCTTAATTACTTTATGTGTACTGCTACAGAGCAGAGCCCAGCGCTCAAGCAGTTGCAAGTCAGAGAGAAGCAGACTCATCTCTACATACACTTTACACGCTGCACACTGACAGGGTCACTGCACAACTCTCAAAAAGCTTCAAAGCACTTTTGAGACTTTTCAATTATTATCATTCCATCTCAGGCCCTATGGAGCTTCCCTTATACAATGCACATCTACTTAGTGTCAGGCTTTATGTGAACCAGGGAATATGGATCAGAGCTCAAACCAGCCTTTAAAGAGACGGACAGGCAGCAGTTGTGTCACATATACTCCTCTCCCTGCCTATGGCAGTTTCTTTCACAGACTTACCCGATCTGAGGACCAGAGCTAGCCACTTGTTATTGAAGCAAAACAAACTCATTTTTCTGCTGACCTCAAAGCAGAAGTTACCCTGTCAAATCATTTAACACTAAAATTCAGATATTATAAAGCAGATTTTTTTACTTCCTGGTTGAAGTTCAAAAGATTAAAAAATGGGGAAAAAAATTATTTTTTAAATAAAAAAAAATTACAAACTGAACATCTGTGCCTGCCACAATCCATGGAAATGTCAGGAACAATTAAAACAAGAACAATAAAGGCTTATCTTTCCAGTACCAAGTCCATAGTTAAAAAAGTAAAATGAAGACTCCAGATTTTAACATATACCAGTCCCCAATGGTTCCCTCAAATGAGGAACACCAAGATGCTTCCCCAGCAAACTACTGCCCTGCACTCCCAGTACTTGTCTAATGCAAACACCTGACACCATGATGTCAATCTGAAATCAATTTAAAGCCATGAGCTAAGAAACAGCTCATGTTCTATACCAGCCTCCCATATAGCCTTCCCACTCTGGTTCACAGTATTTTCTTAATGGCTTTTCTTCGAATGTTTTACACTCATAGTAATCCAAAGGTTCTGCAGACAAAGATTGGATTGTGTCATGGAGGTCAATACTGCGCCCACACTGGACGATCATACCACTTTGGTTTTCAGAGTCCCTTCCATTAGCAAGCAGGAGTTTGGACATGAGCACCAGTTACAGACACTGCAGAGTCAGCTGATGTCCCTCATCCTTCCCTTCTTCCTTCAACAGATCCAGGATTATAAAGCAACATTCTGAAGCACCAATATATACACACAGAGAGAGAGATCAGATATTCAAAGAGAGACATTAAGTCTTCTCTATGATGAAAGGGTCTTTTAACTGAAAGTAAGGGAAACCCAACAAAGGTCAAGAGTTTCCCTCCCTTTCCAGTTCACAACTTACCCTTCACTGTCTAGCACATCCTTAATGCTAGCCTTGGTGATAATGGCATCATCACACTTGAACCACTGGTCCTTGTGCTGCCGGATGAAGCTGGTATAGTGCCCACTCTCCAAGGTTCCCTGGTGATTAACTACTGCAAACAAGGAATACCTGGTGCAGAAAAGAGTTAATGAATACGTGGATCAAAAGGAGAAAAACAACTGACATTTTAGACAGGCAGAAGCTTGTGTTCATAAACACATGTAGTAAAAGATCTGATCCATCAATAAACATCAGCTTTTAACATTAACTGGTAAGAGGGCATCCCTGCCCAGGGAAAAGAACCGTTATTTTTCTTTTTCCATCTTGCTATTACTGCAACACTCCAGTCGGATGACAGCAGTCAGCTTTACCAATACTGGCTATCAAAGATTTTTCTTCTAAAATAGATCAATATTGATGCATTCTTAAAAAGGACCACTGATTATCTAGTCTGACCTTCTGTTTCCCTGAATCAGTTACTCTAGTGAACCAGAAAAATGCATTTGAGGTATGGGGATGGGGAAGGAGGTAATCTTAAATATAGCTAATCTTAAATACTTCTAGTGATAAATTGCTGTACTGATTAATTGTCCTTAATCTGGAAAGTCTATTCCTATTTTGAAATATTGAAATACCAAATATGTTTGGCCTCAACTTCCAGCTTTTAGATGCTGCTGTGCATTTGCCTGCTAAAAAAAAACCTAGCAGACACATCTCTGCTCCAAAGAAAGACACTGCTAATCAAGTTGTTCTTAACTTTTTTCTTTTTCCTTTCTTTTCTTAAACAGGAGAAGACTGAAGTCCTCGGCTTTTTTGTTCTAAGGTAAGATTTTGTTTCCAGTCTTAATTATACTTGCGGCTCTTTTTCAGATGTCCTCCACTCTCTTTAACCCTTTCTTAAAATGCTATCCTCAAACTAGGATACAAACACAGCTGCACAATGGTAAAATAATCTCTCTAATCTCACTTGATATTGTCCTACTTATGTTCAAAATCCATGGAGCTCTTTTGACAGAGCGGTGTCACAACAAGGCACCTATTCAGTTGACTGTCCACAGAGCCACTGATTAATAAAGTCACCTTCTTCTAGTGGAGTCCTTTAATCCAACTAGGATGAACACCACTTTTCAGTCCTAAATGGAGGACTCTAAGATTGCCCCAACTGTTTACTGGCATCCAGCTTACTAAGCAGCCCAGATGCCTCTGCTCTCATTACCTAATCCTCTTCATTGTTAACAACTTCTCCAACTTAAGTCACATGCAAACCTTCACACTGATCAGTCGTGTTCTCTTTCAAATCTTTGCTAACACTATTAAAACACCATACATCTAATCAATCAATCGCTATAGGACCACACATAACACCTGCTTGGTATCTGCTTGTACGACAACTATACTAAGACCCAGTTCGCTAGTTTTTAAATCTACCTATTGTGTGGTTCTGGTTTCTTAAACTTTTAGTGCCAAATGAAGTGCCTTGAAGAATTTAAATATACAACATCAGCATACGACTAGCAATCAAACTTGTAATTTTATTTAAAAAAAAAAAGGTAAGGTTTGTGTGCCGATCTCTGTCCTCATAAAGCTATGGGTATCAGTTTCAATTACAGTCCTTTCACATTCTTGAGCAAGTCCCATATCTACCTGTCATTTATTCTGACTCAAATTACCACCTGACCAAGAGACTCCCAAATTACTGGGGTCATCTACTTGGGACTTTGAGTGACAGCGTTCTGTAAATTTTCTTTCAGTCCTCTGGAACTCCCTTTGCTATTGCAATAGAAATAGGACTATTTAAAGAAAACACCCCTCCCTTTTAATGCTGTACTCACAGCTTTTAATTTTGCTCCTAGACCCATTGCTGGGGTTATCACCTTCAGATCTGAAAGTCAGCTGCCACAAAACCATGGAAGGATAAGCAATTGTAGTGAATGAAGCTTTATTTTGCAACAGTTCAGACTTACTGTGCTGTCAAATGTGGCAACACACTTCACACTGCAGGACATACAGCAGACTGTACATCTCCTTCTAGAAACCAACTACCTTTCACAATAGGAGTCATGGAATGTACCACTTACTTATTATCATTGTTTAGACTATCCGTCGGCTGCTGGTATTGCCCGTTCATTCTGCTCTCTTTACTGTAACACACACAAAAATCCAGTCACTTAAAGCAGTGGCTTCCCAAACCAAGGAAATAGGTTTTACATGACAGAGCCTGTTTGCTAAATCCAGCTTCTTATTCAAAATCACAATGCTGCTTCGCAGTAGAGAAGGGCTGTTGATTAGGATGCTAAAGATGCTTTATTTGTTCTCACAGCAATGCTACATAAGAAACACCATTTCTCCTCCTGGTCAAGGCTTCAGTGCTGCAAATACAGATCTGGTCACGTCAAATGTCCTATCCAAAAAGCTTAAAAACAGGTTAAGAAAAGATTTGTATTTTAAACCTGGAAAAATATCTAATTACATCAATCCTTTATCCTGTGATGGGTCAGTCATCCTGGCTGTGACTTGTAAATTCATTTTGTGTTTTGACAGCAGCAATACGATTATGCTGTTGATTTCATAGCCGATGAAATTCAGATTACTGAGTTATGCCTGCTGATTACCCCATCTATATTCCATATGCTTGATACCTTTCATCAGCAGAGCCTGTTCTATTGAGGAGAATTCACTACAGAGGAACAGGGAAGTCTCAAAATCTCCAGAATATACTGGAATAAACTATGTATTCTTAATATAACACTGTTTAACAGAGCTTCAGGGTTCTCCTTTCTCTCCTGGCAGAAGCATTTACTTTTCTCTGGGGTGGGAAGGGGGGAAGCAGGTGAAGCTTGAAATTACTAGTAAAATTTTAGCATCAAATAGAGTCTCTGTGTTATGAGATGCCATGTTTGGGGGCTTGCTTTATTGCTTCAGATATCCTCTTGTATATTTGAGTGGAATACCTGACAAATACTCATTAACTGAGCTGATTAAATTCCTTTCATAAAGGTGTATTTATATAAATGCCATGTCTTTCACAAACCTAGGAGGTGGGAGAAGTCTTACTGTTTCTGTTTAAATATCAATTAGAAATACCTATTTTAATCTGTACTATGTTTTTTCTTTTTGCAGCATTCTCTAAACAGAAGTTGAAGGTACAAAACAAAAAACCCCTGCATGTGTGCAGGAATAAAGAGGAAGGATTTTTATAACTTCAGAAATACTACATTGGGCATTAGGTTATGTCTAGTCTGCCTAATTACACAAGAGGATTGGTGGGTGGGCACTCAGGTGATGGGACCAAAGCAGAGATCTGAAAGCACGATGGATCTGACTCTATAAATTTAACATGCAACCAGAAACGTAACACACATTAATTAAAAAAAAGTATGTTTAAATATAAAGCCTTTTCTGGCACAAAACTCAACAGTTCATCTAAAAATGAGTTTAGAAAATATGCACATTTCAAGGAGAAGCTTACAGAAGTATCATTATACATACTGTTCTATAACCTTGATTCAAGGATGTCCCATGTTTCATGATGCACATGTATGAACTGGTAAACAGTTCTGTCCAGATCTTTGGGGGATTTTGAACTTGGTACACACCTGGAAGCCATGAATGGTGTCATGTCCAGCTCCAGCGGAAATGAGACATACGTAGTGATCTTTCGCCTCAGTTTGGCTGAGTGTTCAAACCGCTGCAGATAAAGTGGAAGAATTTTTTTTCTTTAGAGAAAGGATAAGTTTTCTGTCTTTTATAAATGTCGTAAGCTTAGCAACACCAGCACAAAAGTCTATTAGCAGTCAGTATCCAGGGACATCCCCAGATTTTTTTCTACCAACTATCTAGGCTGAGAACCCCTGTGTAAATGCCAACACATTTCTACCAGGAAAATAAAGCACAATTTGTGGGGGGAAAAAAATACCCTATTAATTAGATTGTTTACCTTAATATCTATACATATAAACTTATTCCCAACTGACATTAAGAAAAAATATATTAAACAGAGAGAGCACACACGCAGCCTTTACCCAAGCCAGTGTTCATTTGTACTACGCGCTTTTCAAATATATGGCTGCTGCCTACACTAGCACACAAAACTGGTGACAATGAGAGCTTGCCATCAGATTCACACACTTAATCCACCCATTCAATCATCTCAAATGACAGGAATCAAGCCTACACAGGAACACCAATTCAAATTAAGGCAAACACGGAATATGATAATAAAAAAGCCTTGTCCCTCTGCCAAAAGGATCCTGCAATACCCACCATCCTCTCCTCATCTTCTCAATTGAATGTTAACGGAAACAGGAACAAATAGAAGAAAGAGATGAATGAGTTTCTATTTAAAGGCAGTTTCTCTCCCCATTTCTCAGAAATTCTGCTCTATTTACACTTCAAGTTAATTATTTTCCAATTGTGGTGCCATAACAATTCCCTAGCAACAGATCCAGACGTAAAAAGCCGAGACTTCTATAATCCTTATCTTTTGTGTTTCTTTTTTGCTTTAACACATGAAATGAAATTTGTATTTTGTATGGACAGGACAACACAATCACTTAAGAAAAATAGTTTATTTTCAAAAAAATCTTCAATCATCCTGGATAACATAATACTAAAGTGAGTGTAGGAAAGGGGTTGAGCACGTTCACACTGTCTTGCCCAAAGAGCAGAATCATCTAGGTATATCTTGACAACTACTCTGCAATAATAAAATAAAAACAAGAGCCCGCCATCCCCAAAACTCCCTCCAAAAGCCAAGCAGCCAGCCTGAACCAAGCAGCTCCTGAAACCTCAAGTCAAGCCATGCAAGAATACTCTTCAGGAAGACTACAAACAGCCAAAGAACAAAGGAACTGTGCTACTATCTGTTCCAGTCAGGCTAATATCTTTGGCATACAACATTGCTTATCGTCTTGGTTAATACTCAAGATGTGACTGAAGAACTGCTGGTATATGGGGGTGAACACGTGAAGGCATTATTGTCCCAAAAGAGTCTGAAAAGGCCTGTAAGTTACAGAAGAGGGCATTCTTTCCACCTGTAACACCTTTTTCCAGTAGAAAGCAGAATCAATCTTTTTTCATGAATACAGACCTTCTTATGGCACTCTGTTTTCATGTCATGATCTCTGCATTTCATTAACAAGCTTCTGTACAAGCCAGATTTTGAAAATAAATTTTAAATTGCTGCTACACTGGATATAGAGTTGCTATGCAATTTAACCACTCCAAACTAGAATAATTTCTTGAATACAGTCTGTGACTTGCTCAGTGAGACCATGACACTATAGTTACACAGATTATTAGATTTTCCAGTATGAATGTACTGACCTAGCTTAGAGGGCTACTGGAAAATAAACTAGAAAAATTGCCTGCATGCTACAGCAAAGTTCAGCATGCACTTTGCCATGACAGCTACAAGACAAAGGTTTAATTCCAACACTATTAAAATTACCCAGGTGTTTTACCAAAGTTCAAAGCCTAGAAACCATGTAAAAATTGAACAACTGAATGAAGTCTCCTGAGCAAAAGGCTGGAGCATGTGTTCTTTCGATTCACCATTCCCCAACTGGAAAGAGAAGCAACACAAGCCTTCATTTGTACACAGCGTATAGACTGCCGTTTTAAAATCTGTTTCCAGTCACCATCATTGTAGGTAAAATGCTGCTTTTCTTTACGTAGCTTATGTGACGTTAGTATCATCACCAGATAAGCAGCTTCTTGAAACACCAGTCATAGTAAGAGCTGATGCCAGTGACTATCAGTTGCTGCCTAGCAATAAGAGGACTTTGTCATTCTGTCCCAGGAAATACTCAAGACTTTAGAGGTTTGCATCTGAAAAACTCAAGCAGATCAAAGATGAAGTTAAACTACTATAGTGGCTGCTTCTAAAAAGGCCTGTGGCATCACTTTTCAAGGACCCTTTGCCTCTTGACATGAATGACCTTCATCTTCTGCAACAGCTGCCTACTTCACACCACAGTCATATTCTTTATATCTAAGACATAAATTGTACAGGACTAAACTATGTGAGGGCACCAACTATGACATTAGCTCCCATCATTGCATCTGACAATCTGGACTGGAAATGTTGCAAACTGTACCACAGTTGGGAAGATACAAGAAGTTTTCTCCCTTGCAACCGGTAACTTTTCCATGCTTTTCCTTGAACACAGAGTTCCTCTGTGGCATTCCTCCAGTAGAAGTGTAAGGTAAAAATTTTACCATGCAGGATGAGCAAGTGTTACTGAAGGCTGGTTTCTACACTGGTTCAGGTATTGTACTAGCCTTCCATTTTATTTCTAGATTCCGATTAGTTAGGTTCCCACAGACATACCGCAAAGCTACATTACAGATAATGTAATACTACCTTAATAGAAAAATTTAGCTGGGCATGCAAGCTGTTCTTTATATTAATTTGTATTGTAAAAGATTAGTCAGTGAAAGTCAGTAGGTATGTCCAGGAATTTAGCTCATCATCTCAGAGAGGAATACACATCTTCTGCTCTTGTCTGCCCCCTGTGAACTTACTTTGAGATGAAAACAGGCCACAATGGGTAACTTCTTCATAGTGAGTTGTTTGGTAGATTCCTGGTAGCTATGGCAACCACTACATTTGATTTTGGCACTGCTTCCTAGATGTTCTGGCCTTGTAAACCTGTAAAAGTATTAAAAAGCAAAAGGATGCACAAAACAATCAGATGATTTTCCACCCATGCTGAAAACATTTCTTTTACTTGTGGGTCACTGACACCACAAGAGACAGAGTTCACGGCTTTTAAGTGTCATTTTGAAAAAATCCAACATCTATAATAATGTAAAGTGCTATGGTTCAGATATCCAAATCTGACATTTATCATTGCTCTACATGGGAACACAGCACTGAAATGCATCGGTGTCTGAGAATGGAGCTAAATGTTAGTTCATCTCCTACAACAGGACAGCTAATTTTCATATAGAAAGCAAAGATCTTTTGTTTTCAAAAACAAAAACATTGATATGGAAGTTCTGAAGCAAGATGACAAGATTTCTGTGTTCAGCTGCATGCTATCTGCAGGACACTCTTCTAGCTTGTAGCCCTCCAGGGCTAGGATCAAAGCTCTAAGATGGAAAGGGCTGTTCAAACACAAAGTTCTTTTCAAAATACAGATATCTTCCAAGAAAACCCAAGTGTTGACAACTAGAAAAATCTCTTTCAAAAATTTCAGACAGAACTGCTCAAGGGAGCTATAGGAAGAGACCATTACAGAGTAGGGAACTGCTTAGAGAAAATATACTACCTTTATGTTCTCACAACACACTAAAGCAAAATATCTCTCTCTTTTTCAGAAACTGTCAGCACAGAAAAGGCTTGCAGGATGGACTGCTAAGTCTTTTCCTCCAAGTTTAGACTTCCACAGGGCAAACAGACAATCTCTGCAGAGGCTGCTTTACAATCAGGATTTTTTAGGTGAAATATTTTGAAATATGATTGAACATTTTGCATTAACGCACACACCAAGCATGGGATGGCAACATGGTATCCGCTCATCGCTAACCCTACCTTGCCTCAGTCTGTTTAGGGCCAATGCAGCCTCCAGCATTAAAATATCATTATAGCCTCTTGCTTTCTCCTCTTGTTTGATTAATACGATTTCCTTTATCTAGCCTATGTACCACCATTCTCTGGTTTTGTTTCTTTTTATTTTTTTTTCTTCTCTCAAGTCTGTAAAAAGGCTTATAAATTTGTTACTGTTGTTAGGAGTGCCTACCTCTTCCTGTTTTTCGTCATATTCCTGCTCAATCCTTCCTTCTTCAAGCCAACTTCAAGTTGGGTGGTCATACTGGTTGACATGAAGTTACACACCTTCCTTGTTTGAACATAATAGTCAACCTGCTTGCTAACTTTTGCACAAAAATCTAGACCCATTCTCTTTATCCACTGGAGTTCAACTTCTGTCCAAAGTCCATACTCTTTGAGAGTATCTTTGAACCTGGATGTTTCTCCTTCCCTATCATCAACTCTCTCTGAGTCTACTAATCCGTATGTTGAAGAAAATCACCAAAATTTGACTGGTTTTGCCTCTTGATGCGTTCCTGCATCAGCAATTTCTTATTTGTACTAACTCCCTTGTTTTCTTAAAATTATTGATCTTAAAAGTATTGAGAAGGTTAGAAATCAGATGTCAGAGGCTATGAGTTTTTATTTCAGGAGGATTAGCTTTGCCCCAAGCTACAGGTAACCTCTTCCTCAGACAAACATCTTTGACAAGTATCTGCATTTGCCACAAGAGAATGACTTTCAGATCTGCTAAAAGATCCACATTAACTGTATATGAAGCCATAACATTCTCTCCAGTCATCCGTTTCCAAGACGCCTAAGTTTCCTGCTCAGAATTACCTTCTCTTTTTGAAAGCTCCATTCCTTTAATTCTGAATGCCATCCCCACAACAAAGCTGGGAGTCGCTGACCCTCAGCTCTGCTTAGAGCAAAATCGGATTCATACTTGGTGTTGCAATTTAGATAAACATTAAATGAGTTTTGAACTCTTTTTATGTGCTTGCTTAGCTGACACAGCTGAGAACATGGAGGCAGACACCAGTGGTTTCGATCATTTAAAACCACATTGCCTAGCAGCAAACAGTGTAAAATTTTTTTTCTTTTTGCATTGCGTGGCAACTACTTTTGATTGCTTATTGTTAGGCTTTGAGCCTCCTTTGCCTTCTCACTTTCTCTTATGCAAAAAACTACAATACGTATAAAAACGCTGTTCGGGGATAATGCCATGACAAAGCATCCCATTGCTCAGTGCCACCTGGAGAACACAATTAAGCCAAATTCTTTTTACTCCACCAAAACTGTATTTGTCACATTTCATACCTTCGCAAGCAGTCTGTGAGAGTGGTGGTGCCTGATACATGGCTTTCCCCATTTACAACACTGCCATCACTCCCTGGACTCAGCGGCCAGAACGGGGTGGAGGAGCCTGGCAAATCCAAACTGATGTCCCAAAACGGGTCTATCGTTGTGGAAACGCCACTATGAAAAAGAAAGTAGTTTAATACTTGTTTAAAGGAAGTAAAATCAATAGTCTTTCTCACTTTAGGATGCATACCAGATACTTACTTTTAAGAACTATGGGATCTACATCACCTCTAGGGGGCACTCAAAGATGACAGAAAACATTGTTGCTCCAGAATGTTTTCCCACAAGTGATTGTTTTTCTGAATATTTAAAAGCCATATGTTTTAGGAAATGTATGTGATGTACTAAACGCAAAATACACGCATTTAATACATTCTCCCACTCACTGGAGCCCTGTGACTCAAAGTGAACAAGTAGGGCTACTTGGAGATAAAGGTACTGGTCATACTACCGACCAGTATAAACCAGCTAACATTGATGATGACAGCTACATGCAATCCAACCAGTTTAGAAGCACAGCTCTCTGGTCAAGATACGGAAGATGGTGCTTAAGGCTACTTCGATAAAGAGAGCGCCAGATACTTTTGCTATACAGCAGTGCACTGAATTAAGCTTTGCAGTTCATACTAGCATCTCCTACAGCATTTGAAATTTGAGAGGCCAAAGAATAACTGCATCAAGAAGTAGAATATCTTCTCGATCAGATTTCTCTAAAAGACAGATGAAGACAAGTCAACAGGTAGACTAGGGAAAAAGCTTCTCAAAATTTTAACTTGTATTGACTCAAATCTTTTCTTCCAAGGCTTACATTTTTAAGAGAACTCCAGAACTTCAGGGGTCTAAGATCCTAGTTTGGTAGTATTTTCTGTTTGTACTTGTTATGTTTATTTTTCGAATTCTTGCTTCCTCTAAAACTAGAGTCTTTCAATCTGCAGTCTCATTTAACCCACAATATTCTGCCTTTTTTCCAGCATTATTTGCGCAAAAGTTGTCTATTTTTAAAAGAAAACCTCTTTTGTTAAAGTTTCATCAATGCTAATATTGTGTCATAAGACATCAAGCTTTTCCTTATCCTATAAGGATTCTGTGGCTCTACGAGGCAAAGAACAAAATTTTGTAGGTTTTCTTTACAGTAAATCCTCTGCAAATCTCTCCAGGAAACTGAGAATAAAAGCAGATTCAAACAAGCCCAGTGCAACAGTCCATCTGCAGGACAGCGTGCGTAATTATAAAGAATGCAAGATGGAACAAAAAACAAGAACTCTGACTCCTGCACTATGGCAACATCAAACATCTTGAAAGGGAAGTCAACTTGTTCCAGTACACAGAGTAGAACAACAAATACATTTTTCCTTACTCCTGTAAAACATTCATTTGCTGGTACCTAAGATTACATTAGGTATCAGCCTCTTTGAAACCTCTCCTGATGATACATGAGACTCCTAACTGAAGGAAAATATGGTTCATACCAGAATTTTCTTCAAATGTAGTGGCAATTACATACTTTCAAAACCAAAGAGATCTTGGAAGTCTTTTCCTCATGAACTTGGAAAAGAACCACCTTTTACAGATTGGTAAAAAGTTTATGTCCATAGGCCTGTGGTACTTTCCAGGTAGCTTTTTTGGTATGTCTTAATAGATGACATTGAATTATATATATGACACTAACATATGACAATAAACTGGTAACTGATTGCATTTAGCTGATGTTGTATTTAAACAAATCTTGTTTTTCTGAAATTTTGCTGGTACTTTATTGTATTCAAGAAAGAGAAGATTCAGTAAACTGTTGCACTGGAGGGTGTACAGATGCAAATCAGAGTGTGGAATCAGAAATTACTTACTGGCAGACTTGACAGGTAACATCAGACTGCAGTCCGCCTGTGAAGATTTGGTCTATGATGCAGTTACAGTGGTTGGGGTTGTTGGCCTTCTTCCCGTTATCATCACCTGGAGGAATGCAAACACAGACTCAGAAGTCAAAAATTCTCTGAGGGAACAGTGGTTTGTCTTGGACTGTGTCTCCAGTAACTGTTTATAACACAAACTTACGAACATACTGCAAGTTCACATAGACAATACAGAACCCTGAAAATGTTGTGCATTGAAGAAAAAACAAGGAAACAAGAAAAGAACTCCTAGAAAAATACAAAAGATAACTGCATTTAGTCACTTTCTCATTAACTCCTGTAGATGTGAAGCTCTTAAGCCATATCAGCTGTTACGCAAACCCTTTTTCAGGTTATAGCCCTATCTCCCTTTACAGAGATTTGCTTTACACTATCTGATATAAAGATCAGTTCCTAAGACAAAGGAGTTGCCAAGGTGGTTCATGAAAATGAGTATTTAAACTTCACTTACGAGCACCACTGTGCAACATTTGTATCTACACAAATGGCCAGCTCTTTACCACAGAAGCACTAGTTTCTGCTTAGGCAGAGTATTCAATAGCACATTATTTTCCTAAACGAACAGAGAGGAGAAAAGTCAGCAAATGCTACTTTTTAATTCTATCCCAGTCAACTTCTGAGAGTATGGTGAGGGGAGGAGGTTTGTTAAGACCCATTAACCACCAGCCTGCTGTCTGTAACCTGTCCTTTCAACACAAATGTGTACTTTCCGTTCAAGTTTTCACCAGCGAGAAAATGAAAGATGTCCTTATCTGAAGCAGGAAGGTAAGTGCTGTGTCTTCCTCCAGCTTCTTCAGAAACACGGCAAGCCTCTAAAGGGCACAAGGAACGCATACCCATCTTTTAGGCATTATAAACTGTCGCTGCAGGTCTCGGGAGCACAGCAATTCATTTTTACGATTTGAGTGCTGAGATTAGGCCAATTCAGCTTTCTTAGACTAACCAGAGCATTAAATAACCAAAAATTTCTTGGCACAGTTCTCAGCTTTGAAGCATACTCCTTCCATGCCCCATAGGTGAACTAGAAGTGATATACTTTTTCTTTGATTTCCAAGACTGTACTGCTTATTTTACTTCAGTAGGACAGATGCAATTGGTTTTGCTTTGTAAAGAGAGATGCACACACAAACTATTTCACAGCACCAGCTAATTATTTTGTAAAGTACATCTTAAGATGTCTTCCAATCTCCTACAACAGAAACTGCTAAGACAGAACGAAGTTTTGCCAGGTTTCCTAGTATCTTAACTTACTAGGAAGTATTTAATTTCTGAAACTGAAATATTAAGATGCTGACTCCTCAAACACAGCTGTTCCTCAAAAACAATTAATTTCTAGTCAAGTACATCAAAAAAAAACACCTGAAGAAACTAAAAGCACAGGGCAAAACCTCACCACTTTTCTTGTGTCTCAGGTGCTCTAGCTGGAGTCTTCTTGCAGCAGGAAGGAATAAGGTTGATTTTTTTTTTTCTCCAATGAAGCTTTAGAAGTTTATTGAAAAATATTCTATAAACTGACAAAGGTTCCACCTGATACTAAGTGTGGAAAAGCAGACAGAGGTGACACCTTCTAAGCTGCAATGGGTCACTTCAGTTAATTAGATCCTAAATGCCTCAGAAAAGCTCTCACTCAGCTGCCTGCTTTAGAAACTTTTGTCTGAATTGTCAAGAAAAGCCTTAAAATGGCTGTTGAACAAAATGCTCTAAAATGAGATTTCAAATGTACGAGGTTCAAGCTGGGGGTTACCAGACCCAGTCGCAGGCATTTCTTGATGGGAATTCCAGCTAAATCTTACTGCACTTAAGATCTTTATAAGGTCTCAATTATGCTAAGCTAATGAATAGAGCATACAGCACAGAGACGGTACAAGACATTTTTCACCTTTAGAAAAAGATCACTTACAAGCTTTAAAGACTACACGTGGATTTGCAAAAACGAATTTAATGGGTTTTATCCTCGTTTTTAAAACTCCCACTTTTCCTTTTTAAACAAACAACATGGAACCGCCACATCCTTGCAACCTCACCATTTGAAACATTATCTCCCTACGTTTTGTTTTGAGGGGGCAGAAGCAGAGAAACAGCATCTAGAGATTTTCAGTGGCCCACAGGTAAGAGCCCTGTCGGACCCCTTTAACAGACAGCCATCTCTGCCTACGGGAGAGAACGAATACGCCCTTTTCAATTACACAAGTCAATTAGGATCAGTGACGAGAGGGTCTCAGAAGAATATCCTGAGAGCTTGTTCCCAGCAAAACAGAAGGGCATTACCCACTCAACATTATTTCCCATGACATTTGGTTGGAGAGAAGGGGAGAAAAAAAAAAAGAGAAAGATTACCACCTACTCACACTTGTCAATATGTAACAGATGCTGAGAGGAGGTATATTATGCAGCTGAGAACTAGAAGCTGCTAGATTGTTGTGCTCAAGTTAAGGTTCCCTTCAACATTTGTGTCTTACAATGTTGGTTTTAATTTCATATATTTTTGTTTTTAAAGCTGGTTATAATTCCTACCAGGGAAACCAGATGCTTTTTGTAAGAGATAGGTCAGCACAAGACTAAAATCAAACTTGAAAATACATAAATATATGCACTAATGTAATTAAGAGAATGGCAGAAAATCAAGTTTAAAAGTTTGGATTCAAATTAAATGCAACTTTTTTTTTTTTTTAAAAAAAAGAGAAGCTACTGCTGCATGTGTGCAATAACTAACCGTATTAACTTGTGTTGAAATACAGAGGCATTTAATATACCACTAAAGGTAAATCATATGTAACAACTGTAAGAACAGCTACAGATTACTTTTCAACATTGCTTTTGGTTTTGAAATAAAAATAAAGTTGTTCTGCCTCCAACTTCTATTATGTATTTTAAATGAGAAAAAGTAATTTAAAAACTGGCAGATTTTTAAAGAGGCATTTATCAGAATAAGACATTAATGTTAACTTTTCTGCTTTACTTTGGCCCCAGTGTTCTCAACATGTGCTTGTTATTCTTTATGACAAAGCAGTGTACACACAAATTTATATGGATCATAGCAGATGACATGTTTCTCAAACATATGCTTTATCAGTTCCTATGAATATGATGCAAAATTCGCAGAGCAGGGTAGTGTTTTACCCCCAAATCTCAGCACAGCGTTCTTTTTTTTGTCCTGATACCTAGCACCAGGCTTCAAATTTGCTCTGTAGCACTCCTTGTTAAACATGAGTGCAGAATGTTTCATGAAAACCCAATACAGCTTTAAAGTACTACTCTTTTTTTTGTTAAGACAATTGAATAACATCGTCTGAATAAAGTTTGGGATAAAAATACATGATGACGTCAATATTTTTATCATGCTTTTCGAATCTTTGTGTACCAACGTCCATCTCTGCCACTCTCTGCTGCTTGATTGTGGTTGCTTTTGCAATTAAAACGCATAGCCAGTGATTCCACTGGGCTGAATATTAACTTTTGAATTGCAGTCTTACTCCATACAAGAAAATAACAATTCTGGTCTAAGTTTGTCCAAGTTTGAATATGTCTGAGACAAAGTTAGTAAACTACAAAGCGTTTGGATGATTGGAACCTCACTGTCACGGAACTTTGGATGATTGGAACCTCACTGTCACGGGGGTTTGCAGACTTAGAAGCCTAACTTCTTCCAGAGCACAGATAAATAAGATGTATCTATCATGTTGACTAAAAGCTGACCTAATACTTTACAGACTGGGCAGAAATACCCATTATTTACATTCCTCTAACAAATGAAGAGCCCTGGAACTCCTGAAGGATCCCATATGAAGAGTGGGGTACACTTTGTACTTGTTCTTCATAGAGGAGTCTAAGAAAACGCATATGCAAGATGCAACAGATCAATGTCTGATCATTTTCAGCACCTTCTATAATCCAAACATATTCAGAGATTTCATAGAGGAGTCTAAGAAAATGCATATGCAAGACGCAACAGATCAATGTCTGATCATTTTCATCACCTTCTATAATCCAAACATATTCAGAGACTGAAAATCAAAGTTTCCGTGCATTTTAAAGATCAAAGGAAATACATGCCGAAGACCAGGTGAATGGTTAGACCTTAGCACAAAGAAGGTAGCCAGCACCTACACAGCAAGGCTGTTCATAACATTATTCCGGTGAAGAAGCTACTATCGGATGTACAGTAAGCTCTTGAGGCTCATTTGGAAGCTTTTGTGATGAGAAAGACCACAGATACCAACGTGCAATGACAGTGCAGAACTCTGAGCACTATCAAACCACCAAGAGAGCCTGGAACAGCACAAAATGCAGGGACAACTTTAAATGTCATTTATAGTAGCAATGTTGGAAAAAATTCAGATTCGAGAAAGCGCCTGCTTTTTTAGGTAGAACATGCATTTAAGGACAGACCTTGTGCACACTTTGGGTGACTGGCAGGGAAAGAGGGGTAATTAATAGCTTAGTATTTTAATTTTTTTTTCACCAAAATACTGCTTTCCAGTTAGACCATCCTTCTCCAGCTGTTGAAACTAAAAAATTGTGATGCATAGGCACCACAGACTCGATCCCTTTTATTCAGAAACATTTTATATTACTCCAGCAGTGCAGAGGAGCCCTGTGGAGTGTTCAGAATATGCCCTGCACAGATGCTACAGCTCAACACAACAGTAGTAGGACACGGAGAGCTATGGCCCCTGAGACATGATTTACATGGGTGATCATACAGGTATCCTGGGCTTCCAAAACTTCACAGATGCCACTAAAACAAAGTATACATTCAACTAGTTTTAAAAAACCCATCCAACCAACCCAAACCAAACAACTACCTGGGCTAGCCAGCCCATATAAATAACCTCAGGGCACTTAACGTTATGCTTCATAGGAAACAGTATTTAAAAATTATCTTTAAATGCACATCAAAATCACGTATTTTTCCCCTAATTTAGACAATAACAGATACCAGTAATAAGCATTCACAGCGTTCTTTCACTTGCATTAGGATACTTCCTAGAAAGTTGAGTAAATGGAATGGAAAAGGGATAAATGACCAATGTCAGCCAAACAAGTTATCACTGGATATTTATACAGTTCTTACCAGTAAGAACATTTTCACTTACTTTAGTGCCTGAAGCCTTGGTGAAAATGTATAATGTCCAAAAGCTAGGACTTATGGACAAAGTTTTCCCCAATACTTTACTTTACTTCACTGTGCATTAATTGTAGAACTTGATTACTACTGACTGGAAGTTTTAAAAGCTTTTTTGATTCAGTAAAATAAATACATAATATTGGAAGGGGAGGCACTATTTGCTTATTGCAGTTTAGGACATATTCTCACTATTAGTAATAATATTTTTACATATGTATTCTTCACATGCATGTGTATGTCTGTGTGCATACATAAGTATGTAAGCAGGAAAACTTTCTCATTACATAGCAAACTAGTTCATTCCAAAAGTGGTTTATCATGACCATACTTGAAATTCTGGTTTAGATTAACTTGCTTGGTTCCCACACAACTGCTCAACCACTTCTTTTACATTATCTTGATGTGGTATAGATTATTTACCATAGTTTAATAAAAGTCTCTCCGTTTCTTCAGAAACAGAAATTTAAAAACTTGGGTGCACAGATGCCAAGGATCCAGTGTGAACGCCTTCCCACTAGGAGCACTGTAACAGTTTAGTTATGTCCATGCAAGTAGGCTCAAACTTAAGGATATCCATTAAATAACTGCATTTCAGTCCTTGTATTGAATGTAAAATGGTACTTTTCCCACAATCCAAAAAAGCTCAGTACTAAAGGTGCAAAAGTTCCTAATTCAATTCAGGCTGGCTGAAACCATTATGAAGCTTGATACCAACTCAGAAGTCAGTGTTTTCAACATATCTCTTGATATCCAACGAATAGTAAAAGAATCCATACGCGTGCACACTCTCTTTCCAAAGAACGTCCAACATACAATTTTTTCAAAGTTTTAGGACAGATCAGTTTCATTTTCATTTGGGATGGAGAGGCCAACAGAACCAAGAGTAAAGAAACTGTTGAGAAAGCTTGGTTTTGCGGTAATTCCAGAAGATACATCAGCTAGATTCTTCATTTAAAGTCAAACCACACTTTAAAAAAAAAAAAGTCTTTTCAGATTCTTTATCAGTTTGAAAAGAGCACAGGGACCTTTATTGACGTAAGTTTTTCTTCACAATCCTGAGAAGAAAATACTACTTCTTCGTGAACTAATTGGTAAGTATAGAAATACAAACATCCCTTTATATCAAAGACGATGAAAAAGCTTCAAGATTTGTTTACATCGATGGTTTAGAAACTTTACAGGAACCAAAAAGTATTTATTTTTGCAGCTGAGTTTATTCAGTGTTAAGAAGTGAGAGGTCAGTATTTGGGGTGGACTGTTCCTTACAGTAACTTCAACACTAGTTTTATTAAGCTTATTGAATTTCAGCTAGTGATTGTCAAATGACAGATGCTAATAATTACAAAAGAACTGTTCTATGTACTCCTGTCCTTAGAAGTACTCTTTTTGGAGAAGACTCTTTTGGAGGACACCTATTACGAATCTGAACAAGCACATCTGCTACCATGTAAGACTATCTCAAAGATAAAAGCAAGACTTCAAAATGTTTCAAAGAAGCAGTAGCAGCCTTCCCTTTGATAGTCCTCTGATAAGCCAAAAAAATAACCTCTAAGTGCTTTTTCTAAGAGCATTAGAGGAAAGTTGAGTGTTTTAAAGCTTATTTTTAGTGACTAAGGATTTCTTTCTTTGTTTTGCTA
The DNA here is from genome assembly GCF_000690535.1 of Cariama cristata. Taxonomy (NCBI): domain Eukaryota; kingdom Metazoa; phylum Chordata; class Aves; order Cariamiformes; family Cariamidae; genus Cariama; species Cariama cristata. The sequence continues at coordinate 38,221 of NW_009601044.1, forward strand.
GTATCAACCCTACTATTTTGTGCTTAAGGAAGTGAATCAAGCTAGATCAAACATTGGCAGATTGGGAAATTTTCAGTTCAGATTTAGTTCAGCTAACACAAAATACATACTTTCATATGATATTACCAAATCAATTCAAAACGTAGATACTTCATCTCTAAAAGCATGTCACTGAATATTTTTACTGTATCGTACAATTACATACTTTTATATACAGACTAATAAAACAAGATACTAAAGCCAAATACTCATTTTTTTTCCTCATTCGCATTTCTCTAAGCAATTGGGCCTCATAAATACAGTAGAGTAATATTTAAGCAGAACAGCCATAGTCTCCCCTATGTTATTTTCATCAGTCCCATGACACACTGAGTAAGAGTTCTACCTACCTCAAGTATAAATAGAATTAAAATGGCAATTTAAAAGAAAAGACAGTGACTCACATCCAATAAGAGAAGAACATGATGGTGATTCAAACTAATGCACAGGCATGTCTGCTTCTAACTCTAGGTAATTTCTGACAGTGGGAATGGTTTATATATTTATAAATCTTTTCCTTTAAGTCTACCAAACATTTTAAAATGAGTTTGTTAAGACCGCTGTACTGGAAGACACTACACTTGATTTAAGAAGAGATTGCTCTACCTCCTTTTGATCCAATATTCCTTGTTGATTGAAGACTCAGTACAAGCCTTACCTTTGCAGTGTCTGTGTAGCACATCTAATGCAGCAATGAGGAACTCGTGTGCATCTTGTTGCTCGTACCCTGCTAAATGCCGTGCATGAGTCCATACCAGGTGCAATAACCTATATGGAATGTGAGGAGATCGGTGCCCAGAGTAAAACTGCTCAAAGCAAAGAAAAGGACATGACTGTTAACAAGTTACACAGCCTCAGTGCATTTAATTATTAAAAAACTTAAATGAGTGCAATTAGTCAAATAAATTTAAACCATTTAATTCTTATGGCCTTAATAGTGAAATACAGAGACAGCTTTTTATCACAGACTACCAAAGAAGTGATCTCAGAATTGAGCACCTCAGTTTTCTCCCTTGAAATCCCATCGTTTTGCGATGGATTAGCCAAAAAAGGCATAGGTGTGGGGAAGGCAGGCACAAACACCACTCAAATTCCTTACTGGTACTACTGGCTTTTATTAAAATAGCCGGGAGGTGGGAAGAATCCTATATTTGCAAGAGATCAGCAATTTTGTTCACAAATCACATGCCCTCCAAAATCAGGACAGACACTGAAGATGAGAACATTAGATGCCAACTGTCAGCCAGCTCCTGAACCAAGCCATGGTAACCCTCTGCGCAGTCCTATCTTACAGAAAAATTTACAAGCAAGATAGCATCCTCATGCCAGTATAGGCCTTTCACTGTACAGCTATAACAGCACAAGGCTTTAGAACCAACTTTATTCATCACAGCTGCTTGCAGAGCTAAAAGTACCACTTCATTCACCTATCCCCAAACTCAGCTGCCTGTTACTGCTCCTACAGGGTGTCACTGCCCAGACATCTGGTCCTGGACCAGCTCCTCCATCTGCTTCTTAATCTGCTTCAGTCGAAATCTGATGAGCTGGCTACAGTAGCAACTGAAATGGCCCCAGGTGATTTTGCCAGAAGCGTATTAGAGAGCACACAGACAAATTGTTTAGTCAGCAAAACCATGATGTGAAACACCATTGCTGAGTGGTGACACACAGCTGGGGAGGTAAATCAGCACAGAAGAGGAGGACAGATAACTGCCTACAGAAATTGATGGCTTGGTTTTGTTTTTTAAATAAAACACAGCCAGGTCCCACTTTCCAAAAAAAAAAAATCAAACCAATCAAACCACACCCCAAAAAAAGACCCCATACTAATGGTCTGTCTTTCCCCAGCTCAAGGTTCAGCTCCTTCCTTCACCATTTCCACTTCTATCCAAGTGCTAGCGCTGCAACTCTTCTACTTTCATCTTCCTGCGTCCTCATTTCTGCTGCTGCCAATTCTGGCATCCAGAGTCTGAGACTAAAGCTAACAGTCCCTCCTTGAGCAAGCTGACTTCTGTATCTGTTCAAGAACCCCTGCATTGTGATATCAGTTTCAAAAGCAAAGCAGAGATGCTTGTGGTGTCCCTGCAGGGAGCTGGAAAAGCCTCAGAAGAGTTTATTTACTTGGCTTTCAGGTTGTAATTAAAAATAAAATGTTATTCCATTAAAAAGTGAACATTTGTAAGTAATTTTGCCTTCCCTAACCTTTGGAGAAGGTATTTGCCAGTAAAGAGAGCCTTCACACCACAACTGTGTTTTGCCAAGATCCTATCAAATCGATGACAGTTTATTTTCAGTTACTCTTCCCAAACAGAAGAGAGTAAGCAGCAAATACATAGAACAAAAAGAAGATTTAAAACCCCCACAGTATATAATTTGTCACTCTCATGGAAAAGCAGGCTTCCTTCCCCAGCCCTAAGTTTCTCCCTGCCATCTCTGAGCATTTTATATCAGTGTAAGCACAGGCATTGTGCTACAAACCTGCCTAGGTAAAACATACTGTATTTTAAGGGATGGGAAGGCAAAAGGTAGTACAATCTTCTCATCCAGTCCTCATATTTGTAGGGTTTTCTAAATGGTTTTAGCTATTTCCCTAATAAAGAAATTTCTTTATTACAAGCTCCACTATTTCCAAACAAGAAGATACACCTCTGCAGCCAAACAACACAAAATGCTTCTATAAATAAAAAGATCAATAGTTAACTCTGACGCCAACAAGAATGACACCAAGGGACTGGAGCAGTAGTATGGTAATTGAAATCTGCTGACGCAGCTGCTGCTCAACATAATTCAGGGAACTGCTGCAATAAAACTTCTCTGTTCTGTCATTCCTTACAATTAGTCCCAGAGCTCTCCGGTCATTTTAACCAACAGCACTCTCCGTAATTACTCCACTGCAGATACTAGACCTGCCAGCAGATTTTACATTCTCTAGCGTTTCACTAGGATTAGAAGAATCTAACAAGAAGCTTTATCAAATTATTAGCTATTATCACACAGAAACTAGAAACACACCTAGTAAGAACGCTGTTGAATATACGTGGGAGTGGGGGAAAGCTTCACTACTCTAATACATCAAAAACGAAACAAAAGAATCCGAGCACATTCAATAGCAATATTTTAACCGGAACGTATAAAATATCCATCCCATCTCTGTCATTTCTTTGTTGCTGGGAGGAGCAGCCTATCACAGCTGTTCCAATCCACCAAAAAGAAAAAAGTCCATGTGAAGTCTTATTCAATCACTATTATACAAACCTTTTCATTAAAGTGTGCAATTATAAATAATGATGTACTTGTAAGTCGTCTTTCAAAAACTTCAATGGCACAAGTCTTCCAAACATAATTGAAAACAATTTTTGTATAAGTTTGTTTTCAATTCAGCAATATCAGTTGTTTATATTGGAGAGAACTAGTTCAAGCAACCTGAAAATGCTTGGTAATACATTGTTTAATTGCTATTCCGGGGAGGGGGAAGAACAAACCAAACCAGGATTCAAAGCCTCTACTCTTACACACAAGCCAAGTAACAGTAACTTTCCCTTTTTTGCACTTAAAACACTTGCTCTTGGATTCTAAAATGAAGAACCTGTAGGGGATTTAGAGGATTCTAGGCTTTGTATTTTGCATTATTGTTACCAAAAATATACAGATACAAGTCAGGTTTTAAAATAAAACAAAACCCACCATCATCACACATAACTGTACCTCTTTCTCCTCCTCCTGCCAAAAACACATGCACCGAAGTTTCCCAATTATGTGAACAAACAGATACATTTGATCTATCCTGCATATGTATCAACTAAACAGTCTCTGAGCTTTGTAATCAAGAATTTATAGGCATAAATCCTGTAACAGGCTCCAGACCAACTTGAGAAGCTAAAACCTCCTCTTAGAAACTGGTTCTCAATTAAGACTTTAAACATTCTGAAAATTTACAACGGATAAAGGGAGTGGGTAATACATGCACCTTTCAGAATAAAAGCACACCTACTGGAGGTTTCCCAACAAAAAGCAATGGTTCGTCGAGTCAGAAAAACTTTTTTGCTTGCATGTACTCTGTATGTTCTATACTCATTTCAGAGAAAAGATTTTACTAAATCGGCACAAACTCTGTATTTTCCATTACAAAAGGCAAGGCCTCTATGTAAAGAGTTTTAACTACTTTTTCTCCCTTGTACCTTTGTTGTAACTTATTTTATACATAAGCCATTTCAACAGTGTGCCATCTTAGGATATCATAGCCATAAATCATCTTGTTCTTCTTCCTTTTTGTCCTCACTTCTCAACTCTCCACGTAGTTGTGCTGTGCACTTTCATAGGCTCATGAGGATGAGTAATGATGGGAATAAAGGTGGCTTTGTTCTTTACATCTCTGACTGGATGCACTGCATTCTGCTATATTCCCAGGTATTCTTGCTATTCCAGTCACAGAGTACACCAAGATACAGATCCACTAATCATACCATCCTGAATGGTCATTCTGTAAAGGATTTAGATAAACCTTAGGCTGTGGACCATCTTGAAATTAATTTTCATTGGCAAAGTAAAACTAAAACACAAATACCAGTAGGTAAAAAGTAGTGCACAAACCCTGTCAGCCAAAAGGCTCAATGAACGGATTGGATTCTGTGCGTTCTATCTTCCCTCCATCCAGTTTCACCACTATCTGTTATTCTCAAATCCTTTTCATTCCTTTTCTTACGCAGTGTAATTCATGTCATGATTCTATTGAGAAATAGGTTTCAAGTAGCACAAATGAGAATGTTAATTGATGCAGTCAGATATTTTTAAAACAAACAGAGATCAATGCTTGGCATATTTGCAAGAAAAGCTACCAGGAAAAAAGCCACTCAATTCTGAGAACCATCTGATGCTCATTACTCACCACCAACCTACTTCAAGGTGGAAGAACTCTAGCTTCCTATTTATCACAGAGAAATCACACAATCTATGTAACTAAATGATCTTAAACACACACACAAAAAAAGGGACGAGTGTTTTCTCTTTAAGAAGCAAAATAGCAAAACTTGCTTATTTACATATAGCAAGTTTCATTTAATGTTCAAAACAGTCTCTTTTTTTCCTGGAGAGTTCTTACTGGCATGCCTTCACCAGATCCCCTGGCATTCCATTTGCCTAAGATCACACCTTCAGAAAAGAAGGGTGGAGGGAAGATGAAGTTAACTCTTGCCCTGATAGTTTGGCACTAGGTAAGATGCCTTGGGATAACTACATCAGTTAATCCCGGTGGGAAAGCTATGTAAAAACAAGACAGAACCTGAAGCAAAGTTTCCTCAGTAATTCAATTACAAAGGAATTCTTAACCATAGCACTGAAATCTCCACTGGTTAGCTTTCCTTCATTCAGACCTCATCTCTGCAAAGACAGCATAGTAATCTTCATCGTAACCACTGCATATAGTTAGGAGATGAAAGATAACCAGTCTGCTCCAAAAACGCAAGATTTTGGTTCCAATTCTGAATGTAGAGAAATTGAAACTCACTGGGAAACAAAATTTTACAATGAGTGCTGACAGAGCTATAAACATAACATGGTATTTACTGCTTGCAAGTTAAAATACACTGAGCTGGTTACAGACATTACAGTTTTGCTTGTGGAGGACTAAGCTCTGGTTTTACTTCGAGGTGGTTGAGTCACTTTTTGTTGTCCTCCCGCAGCACATAGCTGCAGTACTTCAACGTGAAATAAGGACAGAGACTACTGTACTGCTGTCTTCACAGTCTGATACCACAGATATGGCTCTTCTCTCATTCATATACCCTCACGTCGCAGAACATTAATTATCAGAACTAATGCAAGTGTATACATGAATTTTGATTGTGGCAAATGAAGGCTGAGATTCCCAAAGTTGTATGTGAAATTAAACTTGATTACAATTGAAACTAATGCGAATGCTGCACTTAAGCCCCGTTTTGGATAACGGCCTGTTCTTTGTTACCTGCTTGTACGTAGTCTAGCAAAAAGTATCCTAGCCAATCAACAGGGCTCCACATATAAAAATGGAAACAAAAATCATTACCTAGACAGTCTTGATCTTTCCTCCAGCCCCTCAATCTGTAATGTAATAACCATGTCCCCTCTCCCAAGGGATTTTTAAAAAATACACGTGTAAACAGAATGCAGTGATATTCATCGGAATGAGACTTTATACCACAGTTTGATGAAAGGATATCAAGATCATAATAGTACCTTTTTTTTAAACAAGCAAATAGAATTCTGTATCAACAGTGTAGAGAAATTAGTATTTCTGTATCATGACTGGTATTTTTTTTTTATCTAGGCAGAGTTGTATTTCTCCATTTAACTGAACATCTGGCTTCAATAATCCTGCAGCTGCTACCTATTGGTATGTCTGCCTTTTGTTTTTACCTCCTTTCCTGACAGACTCAGGAATAATTGAAAAATAAATCAAAAAATAAGAAGTGTAACATACAACTAATGACTGATAAGCAGCATGAAAGGTTGCAAATTCACATGAGTGCTGAGCATGAGCAGAAAACAACTTTGTACTGGAATGGCTAAGGGGGGGCTTTACCTTCCATATATGTTTAATTCACCTGTAATGTCCAAAAAGAATCATCTCTGGTGAAAAAGGCACAGAAGTAAAATCAAATTGAAAATCACAAGATAAAGTAAAGCTATTTTAGGTTGGTCTCAGTCTGAACAAATTTTCATGAGACATGCTCTGTGTACAGACATCTCCAGTTATCCTAAATGCTCTGTGACAGCATGTACTATAGCTTCTTTGGGGGTTTTGGTTGTAGTTTGTTTGTTTGTTTTGGGTTTTTTCTTACCAAGAAAGCAGATCTGACACTGAGCGAAAGGTGCAGAACTGGATTTGTTTGCTTGTTTTTAAAGACTCATCTTAAAAAAAAACTAGAAGCCCAGGTCTAGTCATAGTCTTTACGTTACTGATGTGGAACTAAGATAGTAAATAAAGCTCTTTGACTACTGATTAAGGAAAAGATTGTGCCTGTCTCATACAGCACAGACTAGACCTACAGATTGGCACACTGCAAAGCCAGCCACCTGAGTGAGAAAGGGAAAGAAGAGTAGCTCGTACGTGGAAGGTACAAACTATACCAACACATTCACTTTCCTACATCCTCCGGGTCACTAATGGGTTTCCACGTAAGAGATGATAGCCAAGATGTTTCTCCCTATTAGAAAGCACTGAATCAAGATCTTTAAAATATTTATACAGATCTACATAATCCAGTGCGTTAAGCCACAAGGCTATGCACTACTGCTTTATTCTCACTCCCATTATCACCCAAAGAGCCTGTGACATATTTTCCAGTTACAACTTGCACCTTTAATTAAAGCACACATTCAGCTTTAAGACTAAAGACTTGCAGATCAGTCTCAGAAGAGCAGGCAGCACTGTAATTATTTCTAATACCAGCTTTGCCTAAACAAGGGTGACTTAAGGAATAGGACTTAAAAGGCCAATAGTTTCCTTTTCAGCAGTTAAGTATTTTTGACAGTAGGGTCTCCTCACTCAACCCCTACTGCTCCGTTTTCCCACACCTTGAGGGGAAACATAATTTGCATGCCATTTATATTTGCAAATAGAACACAATCCTTTTTGGGGTACGAAACAGCCAGCATCTGCGGAAAGGCAATGCTATTGTGGCAGACAGCACTCACCTCCTGAAAAAGCGTAGACATTTCACAGACCAGACATGAGCTGGGGCTTTGCATTTCACATTTGTGCCTGTCGGAGAGGAAGAAATCTCGCAGCAGTGGAGTGTGGGTAAGTGCCTGGACAATACAGTTCATAAAACATGTGTTCCCAAGATTGATTAGCCCTCGTAGACCTATAAAGACAGAAGGGGGAGGGGATGCATAAGCATTATCAAGTTAACAAAACGGTGTATTTGCATTTTTATATAGTTTTCACAATACTGCCACAGATTTACTGTATACGCAAAGCTCCAAGAACACATTTTTATATTGTTTTAGGTAGGCTATTGGTTTTGATGTACTCAAGTCACAAGATGCCGCAAGCTTTCTGAACTACATTAGGATTTGTTTTTTAAATTCTCAGAAAAAAGGAACTCTCAAAGTACAGCAACACCAATAGCATTATTTTGCAATCACTGTTTTGCCATACGTCACCAAAACATGCCCCCTCCTCAACCTGATATCAAAGTGCAATGACAGATGGTAAGTCACTACAACAAGAAAACAATACATTTAAATAAATAAGTTTTCAGATCTTTTAAAAGGCTTTCCCTCATGCAGGCCACAAAGCCAGAATAAGGTTTTTTGTACTGTTAAAATGAAATAATCATCTTTCTAGAACAGGCAGCAAAGGAAACAGCCTTGACAAAACAAAGTCAGGCTATGACACCCAATGCAGACTTAGCATATCTCTTTTTTTTTTTTGTACAAAACCCGAGATCTGAACAAAACAACCTTGAAAGAGAAACTGAACAATACTAGTCCCACACTTGTTTCAGCTAAGTCAAACATTAATCTACAGTATACATCAAAAAATTCAACTTGGCATAAGAGGATTCATCACACCTTAAGTCAAATGTTCAGTAATGCCCAGAGACGATTTCTTGTGCTTGGAAACCAAGATGCTTAAAGGAAAGCTCTTTTGTTGCACAACAGAAGAGAGGTTAGGAGTGGGGAAAGCTTTTCAGTCATTTGCAAGGTCTAAGTGAGAAGAGAAACATGCTCAAATCCTTGAGTATTCTTCCAAAATCTTAACATAATACCACCAAACAGGAGTGCTAAACAAGAAGTGCATCAGGTGGACAAGAATGCTTATTTTTAAATCAAAACCTTACTTTGAAACAAGATAAAAATGCACTGCTAGATACAATTCTGGTATTAATTTAAAATTAACATAGTCCTCTTCTGCAATATAAATGGGATTACTATACAGACATGAACGAAAATTACTTGACAAAGAACGAAGAATTTCCTTGCCATTCCACAGGAAAAAGTATCAGTTGGCAATGCTGTGGTAATTAAAAATGGTGCAGTTCCCTTGCAGTACACCAGATAGTGCTCAAAGGGCTCTTTAG
>NW_009601044.1:47352-53145 GCF_000690535.1 Cariama cristata
CAGGAGGAGGTGTGGTCCAGTTGCTATGTTACCACAGAGAAACGGCACTACATCAGCTTGAACTGCATACTGAGCTGTAGGCGATGGACACAGAGGCCTCAAACATATTTTTTTTCCTGTATCTAATGCAACACCGTCCTCCTTCCAACAGCTTCCTGTTGCTTCTGTTTACTCAAAGTGCAGGACAAAGTTTCTCATTACATTATAGTAACTTCTACTGGGCAGAAAGCTTACTGCAATTATTTGCTTTATTTTCATGCTGGGAGGCAACAAGTGTATGCATAACATTAGCAAAGTGTTAAATAGTTAATTTGTCGTAGCAGCTTGAAATACGGTGTGATGCTTCAACTTTGTACATGATCCTATTTCAATCCCCAGTCTACACGTCTCTGCAAACAATGTCACAACAGAAAGGCGTTCATGCTGCACAAGTGGAGGAATGTTTGGTCGGTACCTCTTGCCTACCTCTCCCCTTTACTTTCCATTTAAAATTTAACTGTTTTCATTTAAATCACAGACTGTGCAAACAGAAGCCTGTAAGGCTCCCCGGACATGTCTGAGATTCACCACTGTATTTTGAGAAGCAGAAAAGTCTCTCCCTATTTCTCCCTGGAAAACTCGGTCCCTCTGGTTAGCGCCAGAATTCAAAGTCAGCCTGCACAGCACAGAAGACTAGTGGAAAACTGGCAGTACATCTAGATATTCGCCCTAGCACTTTTTGATATCCAATTGAGCAATCACAAGTAAAAGCAAACACATAAAGGCAGCTTTTTGGAATCATTTATTAAGCATCATTTATTACATGCCTGTGGCTGGACCTTCTTTCCCTGTGACCATAAGAATCAAATCTTCCTCAAAGTTGCCAACTGAAGACTAGTTACAGGCATCAAACTCAGAAGGTTCTCTTGGTTTACTCTACTTGTTTGGTCTTTTGGTGTCAGTTTTTCAAGGGTCTAAATAGAGCACTTCATACGCTGTGACTCCACTTGAATGAACAAAGTAACCTGCAAAACAGACAAGGCTGAAATGTGAATACTCCAAACCCTAACAACAACAACAAAAAAAATCAGAAAACGGTGAATGTAGCAAAACATGAGAACTTACTTGGCTGAAAAGGGAAAAACGTAAAGGAGCACATATCAACCTTATCCTTGAGGAAGCAATGAATACAGTTGCTACACTGTCTCTTAAACTGATACTTGAAATGAAATAGGTAACATGCGCTGAACTGCAGATAAGATGCTGCGTAACTAACTACGGCATATTGGAAAACATCAAAATTTGAGGTACGTAAACTAAAGAGCTGACAGAACTCAGACCACCACATCTTCTTTAAAAAAAGTTTTGTTGGAAAGAAAAATAGCTAAAAATTAAAGCCTATACAGCATTCTGGTCAATAAACTATCAAGAACGTGAAAGACTTGTGTCTGCCACACCTATTCCTTTGCCATTAATAAAGCCTGGCAATATTTAACCGGAACAGTCAAACACTGCAAATTAACAGAAAAATAATGTGCCAAAACCTCAAATGCAGCAGTCCACTTTTGCTAGCATCAACAGTTGCATCCACTAGCATCTAAACAGCAGACTGTATTTGTACAGAGGACTGGGCTGCCTAAGGATTGCCAACAGGATCCAACCTCTAGTAATAAAGCTGCAGTACTTCACAAACTTCTGCTATGCTTCATAGTGTTATCTTTATTTGTTTCTTATGAACTGTTTCTGAAATGAGCAAGAGCAACCAGTGAGATACTTTTATCTTCTATAAACAGACGTGTGCTCTTGTTGTAAGTGCAGTTAGCAGAAAAGCACTGTTTTACTTCTGAACCTTGCTGATGTAAATGTAAATATTGGAAGAAATATTGCTGTCAAGACAAAATTGTCATTTATGGTATAATCATAAAAAAATAAGACACCCTTTAATCATCCTGCATGGTGTACGATCACTACTCTCATTCTGTCACGTGCTAGACTGGCAGGGTGTAAGCAAAGAAGCAAGAAATCTACTTCTGCAATGCCTTGAGCACAGGTAAACCCGCTTTTTACATCTGGTCTCAGAACTAGGTTCTAAGCAGCTGGCTTACCTTTGTCAGCTTCAGTTCTTCAATCTTCTTCCAGTAATGGATTTTGGTTTTTTCCAATGCTCAAAGTAATAGATCTGCAATACTGGGCAACAACGTTTGTTGTGATGCCGGGAGATCTAGAACACTGGTTCTGCAAGTCCACCCACGCAGGCGAGATGAAAAAACCAAAACAAGATAAGGAAGTTCCACTTCTCTATGAAATGCAACTGTACAGCTATTAAAGGGGGGGAAGCCGGGAAATGAGAGGACCACACATGAACACAAAATACAGAAAAACCAATCAAGTGCCTATCTTACTTTCCTGAAGAGGTTCTGTTTGTCTCCAAACCTAGACTTCATGTTGGGATAGGAAAGACAGCAGACAAACCAGTCTGAACAAATATTACCACACAGCAACCCATGTTTTATTTGAATGTAGGTTCTGGAAGCAAGAACATAGCTCACTGTAATGCAACTTTGTCAGACAATCAGGAAATCATTTAGATGCACTAAAGCAGAGCTAGCTTGAGATCATTTTTACATTAAACACAGGTTGGCAACACCTTAGAGCAATTTTTTGTCCCCTACCCCAGCCCTCCCAGTTCCCCATCTGGTGTTGATGTTTCCGTGAAGCTCCACCAGACAGTACCAGAAGTCACTGCAAGCCGAGGAAGTGCTCACTGAAATATTTAAAGAGAGTTCAACACAACTCTTGGAAACAAACAGTGTGGCATGGCAATGAAGATCTTTAGAACAATTTTGGGGTTTCATCCTATGTTCAAACAACAGGAATTGCAACATCATTCAGGATCATCATTTTGAAAACTTTTTCAAGGGAGAAATGCCCTACTTCTTAGCACCTAAAACTAAAACTAAATTCTCTCCCAGCTCTCAGGGTTCAAGTGCAGATCATAGCACACATTACCAGACTGTATCTGTTACAAACACTGGCCCCACCCAAGTCAATACACTACTGTTCCACTCGCATGCCAGAAGCAGCATGGTTTTGCTAACGGGGTTGCTGACAGCAATTATTCTCAAAAGATAATCCCTTTTGAAATAATAATAATAAAAAGCCCCTCATTTCAGAAAGCAGCAGTATGCAGATATGTGAAATCACAAGTCTACACAGGAAAACACATGGCATTCTGTGACACCAGTGATCACGTGAGTTATCAACAAAAATAACCACACAGTTTTGGTGAATTTCTTCCACACCACTTCAGCTGAAGCATCCTTTCTCAGTGGCAGCATGAAACCCACAGGTACTTGCAGAAGCAGGAATACTGAGTTGAATGTATCAGAAAAGTTTATTTTCAGAGGTTTTTACGGAACATTTTTTACAAACAAACTTAGTGATGACACACTCAGGTATTAACTTATTTTGACAACAGTTTAAGAAAAAGCTACAAAAACTTTTGCCTCAGTCAAGTTAAATGAAAATTTCAACCATATGATCTTAAAAACTAAATTAACAATTCAACATCTCAACCTCCAGCAAACACACAGCATGCAATCTACCATAAAAGAAAAAATAATTGGGGGGGTGGGGGCAGGGGGTGAGCACAACCTCAGTTTCCAAAAATATGTAAGCTGTGCTCTTTAAATTCCAACAGTTTTACAGCTTTGCTTTAGAATTTGTAAAGAATGAACTTCTCTTTATTCCTAAAGGGCACACACAAATGGCCTGACCACATTAAGTTCATATTTTAATAGGAAAATTTTGACATAAAATTCTCAAAAGTTATATTGAAATTCACCTGAGTTCTGCCAACCATGTCTTGTACTTTTTCCACCACGTCTAAGATACAAGGCAAAAGCACGAATTTCTTTCTTCAGTAACAAGGCACCTAATAATAATACCTAAGTATTTAGGCATTATGCCTTCTTTATATTGCAGACAGGTATCAAGACAGAAACTGGGGGGTTTGGTTGGTTTTTAAACACTGCAAAAGCAATATTCAAAAATAACACAGACCCCAAACAGCTTTAATGATGAACACAGGAGGATGGAAAACATTTATGTGACCTGGGACGTGGTTGAACTGAAATACCTGTCAGGGACTGCAACGCTTGCTAGGAGGAAGCCTGCAGCAACCAGGAGGGCTCTGCTATGGGCTTTGGTTCCAGCGTCTGTTAGAGGAGTGTGTGAAACGTTTGGGGATTTCCCCAGCCCCTTTCACGTGTATTTCAAGAGTTAAGAAAAATACCCACACATTCTGTTGGTTTTTAGCCCACATTAGCAATACTAGCAGTATCACTTCAGGGAGATGTACTGAGTTTGAGAAAAGAACTTAAGCAAGAAAGTTCTGCAAGTACAACCTTTGAAACATCTATAAAATTCAGAGTATGGTCAAAACCTACTGAAAATAACCCCAAAATGAATACATTCTGCCTAGAAGCAAGTTAAAGACTACATCCACAGAACAGTGACTTTGCTGCAAGTTACGTACTTGCACACAACTTGCTGTTCAAGTGGAAGGAAGGTGGTCTCTCATAACCCCAGATCTAAGGCAACAGAGGAGAACTTTCAACTTTGCGGTGAGCCCCTTAGGCAGTCATAGGTGGACTTGCAGTCTTATTGCTGGTGAGAGGACTCTTCAGACACTGACGTTAAGCCCTGAGTAGACTTCTCCTTCAACAAGTCAACAGTCATCTTTGTCAGATGTTAAGCGTTTGGTTTTTTTGATACACTTTTGACACCCCCCCATCCCTCAAAAAAAAAAAAGAAGAAAATCAGTTAATAGTCAGTCTGCCAAATACCTATAATAGGAGTGAGCTACTGCAGTGCTGGTTAAGGCAGCTTATGTTCAAGAAAAAGCCTCCACAACAGTAAAACTATTCTGTCACTCCAAAAGGATTTCCAAAAAGGGTAAAAATTTAGGAGATACAAAATGCAGAAGAAACTTGATAAAGGAAATGCATAATGCTAAAACAATATGAATCACTCAAGATGCTGAGCAGTTAGAAACTGCTGAGTTGCAAGCAAGATGACAGACATTTGCAAGAGGCTAAGCTTGAAAACACTGCATCCCTAACTGAACCTTTCTCAGTTTTATATAATCACAAAGCTACAGAAAAAACCCTCACTAAACAGAAGAGGTACTAGGAAGGGAAAATGGATACGTGGCGTTGGAAGACTAGACTAAAACTATTCAGTTAAGTGAATGAAAAAGATGTGATGAGATCCAGATACATAAAAATAATGAACAAACCACAAAAATGTTCGAGAAGCTCCCACAACAAGAGCAAACCCAGTAACATGAAAGACCACCACCAAGATGATGAGACCACCCCCTCTGAGCAGTGCTGAGCAGCAAGACCAGGGACACTAAGGCTGCAGCTCCAGGCTTCTTGCCATTGCATCTCCTCGTTATCCTCACCCTCTCTCACCTAGCAGGTTTATCACCTTGACTTCCCACTTGAAACTGCCTTCCTAAGTCACTGTGGGCTCTTCCTCACCAAACGCATCCTGCATAAGGAGGTTACAAACTAGCCTACTTGTTACCACCCTTTTCTTTGGTACTGAAGGATTCTCAGCAGATAAGTTGGGGCAACTGCTTGAGTAAGTGCTCTCCAAACTGATTAACTGATTCAGATTGGTTAATCCATAAATCTTTTTTAAACTGAGTATTTTTGACAGAAACAGTTAGCAAGGCATTACATGACAGATCAAAGAAATTAAGATGAATACTCAGGACAATAATCTTCCCTCTTTGGGTTACTGCTG
>NW_009601044.1:53176-80991 GCF_000690535.1 Cariama cristata
AAAATATGCTGAAGTTCCAGTGTTTCTAACTTGGCTCCTTTTCTCCAGTTACTCAAGGCTGCGAGGTTAGTCATTGCTCATTCTGAATCATTGTAAATCCCTTCTGAAACAAACTACCTTTCTTGAGCTATACCACTGCCACCATCCACCCACTCTCTCAGCCCCCTCAAGCTGTTCAATCACTGAGAGGCACAACCTGAAGAAACTCACTCACTTTTCTGTTCTACCTGACTTTTAAGTGAAGTCTTTTAAATCGCAAGTCAGAAGAGAGTTCTACAGCAGCATTTCTTAACTTATAAAAAGAGACTCGTAATACATGTTTTCAATTTTTCTATATTTTCCTATATATTTCCTATATTCCTATATATCCATTATCTAAAAATACATATTAAATATCATGTATGTACGGGTGTGCATCAAGATTCATAGGCCATGTTGAATCCTGCAGTTTTGGGAGGCTGGGAGGATGACAGACTACATTGTATTTCGATAATATTGTTATACAAATTTGGATTTCTTTTTCCTGTTTTAATTACAAACAAATATTTTCACTTGGCACTGACAGGAGTCAAATAAAAAGCCAGCCCTTTCCACCCAGAAGCCCTCATAGACACACACACACGCACTCTGGTGCAGTTGGAGGGCACATTCTTTATTTTAAATATCTGACCTGCGCACACATCATCTGGGGGAACCGTAAATTAAGCCGATTCTGTACAGTACTGGGATTAGAAGAGAAAGTAAATTTATCTGTATTTATTGCCACTGCTTACCTTATCCAAACACACAAGAACAATGAGGTGGTTTTTTGCCTTACACATACTGACCTAATGTTGGCATGTTTCCCACCACCACCACCCCTTCTGGGAAACTCTAACATAAGAACCAAGGTGCATAAAACAACTAATTTAAAACATGGAAGACATTGAAAACAGAACCAGTCATTATACTACTATGAAGAACAACTCCTGTTAATAGAAAGTAAGTTATATGACTATTTTTAATACACTGCATTATGCATTGCACCATGAACGACAAGTTTACCCACCCCTACACAGACAGAAAGGCAATTACATCAGAAAAGGCCTTCTGGAAGGGAAAACAAACAAAAAAAAAATCTTAGGAAAAAGAAATATTTGCATTCCAAATGAAAACCCATCTTTAACCTTCCAATTTCTGGCAAAAGGATTCTGGATCACTGCATTTTTTCCATTACTATTGAAATAACAGATTGCTCAATAGAAAAAAGCTTGCTTATGTGTACAAAAGGAAACTATCCTTGAGTTTGTTTCCAATTGAAAATCCTGGAATCCAGCTACAAAAACGGTACACCGGAGGAAAGAAGTATATGCCAGGAATGGCACATGTATAGCAAAATCATTAACTGTTGAAAGAAAGAATACAGTAAGTATTCCTCCTTGTATGTATCACCAGCACCAGAAGAGAAAGACTATTTAGATGGATGAATCACCCAAACCCAGAAAGTTCTCCGTTTCGGTATGTCACTGTTGTACAGAGTAAGTGGAATTCATCCCCATTACTGATCTGTTTACCTGTTAACACAACTTCCCTCAGGGGCAAAGACGGGTTGGTCAGTCCATTTAAAGAAATTAACCTGACATAATTTGCTCTACAGCTGAGTAGCTGACAACTCATAAAAAAATAAACGGCAAATATATCCCATGCACTGAATGCAAGTTGTGACCTTAACTAGATGCTCTGCTATTTACTTATTTTTCTTAAGGTACTCATTACTGGCCAAGGGTGGTTTTGCTCTTAGAAAAGAGAGTCAATTCCACACCTTTCAGATTACCAATTGGTTCAAAAAACCAAAAATCTCAGTTCATATCTCCCAGTTTTGCTCTCTGTAAGAAAAATCTCACATTAAGTGTTATGACTTAAACCCAACACTTAAATGCATGTTCAAGTACTTCACTCAGGTTCACGTGGCAACTAGAAGCCTTTTTTTCGGTAACTGCTGGCATATTTGTGTGCAACTGGGCAGTTCTGGAATGGCCTCAACATTCACAGGAGGTTTCCCAGATTTATCCTTTTTTATGTTGTGTTAAGATTGCCATTCAGAAGTCATTGTTTTTACTCTTTTTCTCCCTTAAAATATAAAAAAAAAATCCATAAAAGTTACCTACCTGCATTAAATTGTCACGATACGTGCACAGCAATATTTGTAGCATCTGTTCAGCAGTAGAGACAAACATATTTTCTAGCATGTCTATAAGGATGATCTAGTTCATCCACACCACAATGTAAAAACAACAGTACTTGTTCTGCACAGGCAGGATTAAGTAGTCCAGACCAAATAAATGTGGTTACATTCTTTATGCAACCAGATTTAGTGCCTCTGCACTGCATTCCCCAGTACTTCTTGGAAGGCTCATTACCTTGGGCACAGCGCCATGTGAACATGTTCATACTGTTTACAGACCCATGCTGACACTGCGCACATTCATACTGCTCTGAGCCTAAGCAGAATTTGCATTGACTTAGTGTGGACCGAGACACCAATAATGTTTTTCCAGCATTTAGTTTGTCCTCACCCCTCTTAGTTAACAGGGAATTGATTGCATTCACTATTTTTATTCAATAGCTTCAGTGACATCATCATAATATATACTTACCGAAGGGACAAACTACATCAAGATAGCGCAAACGTATTTGGAAGACAGAACAATAATTCAAGAGCAACTTGTTAAATGGGAGGAACTATCTGAAATCAATTAAATTCAATAAAAACAATTGGGAAGTAGGAAACAAGAAAAATTAAGTGGACAAATACAAAATAAAGAGCAATGGCTATAGCAATTCCACTTAAATGACTTAACACCATGCTGCAGTTCTGAGACAAACACCATTTTGAAACCTAACAGGAATATGAGAAGGCCTGGGAGGTAATTATTCTGCTCTGGTGACAGCAAAATCTCAGCTGGATGATATCTGGAAATTGACCACCCATTTTAAAAGAGACCTGCGCAAACTGGGGAGAAGTCAAGAACACAGGTGAAAATTTGCATGAAATTAATATTTGAGACTGGAGAAACAACTGAAGAACCCACTGGTTGAGTTAATTGAAAAACGACAGTGCTGATGGAGGAACAGCCAAGGCCGACAATTTTCAAGTATGTTACAGGCCACTGCAAAGATGACTGTAATTAACTCTTGTGGCCTACCAAAGCTATAATAAAAAAAGATTGAGCTCACAAGAAGTGAAATTTAATTAGATATTAAAAATAATTGTCTCACAGTTAGAAAACATTGGAAGAAGGGAGTCTGGGACTCCCAGCTGTTGAAGTCGTTCCAAAAGCAGCTCTGTCAGCCATCAGGAATGGCCCAGTACATCGACCCTGACTCAGAAGAGGTGCGTAACATCCCCTCCACTTTTTTATCCCATGACTGTTCACACATCCAGATTAATATTACACTGTGATGCAAAACACAGAAACCAGCTTTGACAGGGAGAGGGAAGGCGAGGCCATTTTCACATGACAGCTAAGCCCATCTAACAGCTCACTGATGCCAAAAGGGATGTTCTCCTTGCACTGAGCCGGTATCTGCTTGACTCCACAGTGAAATGGTTCACCTTCCCCATCTGACAGAAAAAGTAGTCTCACCTTGAGGGTATGAACTCATCACTTGCAAGCAGCAATGAGTCTTTGACCTGTTTGAGCAGGTTCACGCAGCTCACCGTGGGTCAAGACAAAAGGCCAGTGCCAGAAGGAGGGAGGGATGCAGGAGCTGTCAGAGACAGACAGCCCTCATATCCCCTCTACTCTAACAAACTTCTAGCACAGGCAGTTGTCTAAAAGCCACAGGCTGGGTAGCAAAACAGCCATATCCTTAACACCTGTATCCCAATTCCTACCACACAGCTCTGGAAACCAAAATTTACTGCCCTGCTGCCACTTGGGAAGGGATGGAGAGTAGGCAACAGCTGCCGCTAGAATCAGGGCTGCTAACTAACTTCAATGTCATTTTTAGACTACATAGGTATTCTGCATATGAGCTTTTGCATTTGTGGCTCGATGCATTGTTCATTCACTTTAGTAATGCAAAAGAGTCACAGGATAAGGCAAAGAGATCGCCTGGATCCGGTTCTTCAGTTCATTTCCTTTGTGCCATCCTGCTAGGGTGTGTCAACGAAAAGTTTAAGTTTGCAGCTAGCAGGAGTGCTATACATCAATTGTGGAGGACCTCTGCAGTGTTCCTGTATCATGCTGTAGCTTCAATTAAAAGCAATCACATAACGTTTAAACAACACTGGACTAAAGGCTCAGCCAGGAGATACATATTTGTAGTTTATTTAAATAAAGAATTTCTAGTAATGATATAGAAGTGATCAGCAACAAATGGAGATGAGATTCAAGAAAGATTAGCCTTAATTTTGCCAGATTTGGGAGAAAAATGCACATCTCTAAGCTATGACTACCAAAGAGGGCTTTACTATAGATTCTTCCTCAGAGCAACAGATCAGCCTTTCCACATGTGCTACTCGGACACGTATTGTTGGAAGAACCTAAGGGCAACTGACATCCTCGGAGCAAATGGATCAAACAAGTTACCAGGAGTATGATCAAACACAAGAAGTGTAACATTTTATATTATTATTGCACAGATTTTCAAAACAAAACCCCCAAGCCAGACAATGATTCCCGAGTGTACACAGTGTGTCAGACACAGAAAGTGGTCTCTATACTATACTTACAATATCTACATCTTTGAACCAGTTCACAAATTAACGATGTCAAAACATGAACCATTTCACAGCCCAGAGGAGTCTCCATTCTTTGCCTTAGGGCACACTCCCTACCACTTCATTTACCTGTAGATACTTTCTGAGTTCAGTGGTGTGCAAGCAGTGCCTGCCCCTGATTCTCCAGAACAGTACTGACCAATTATGCTTTTTTTTTATTTCTTCTTCTCCAGGCTTAAAGTACTTTGAACAAGGCAAGTGATCTCTTCTAATGGTGTGGACATGGTAATCCAGGCTGTGAGGTTACAGCCTGTCATTTTCTTTGCAGTAACTGTATGCTTGGGTTAAGACCAAGCACACAGATGAGGTAGGAGCACTTGATGTCCTTTAAGTTCTCATCCTTCTGATTTGATGGTAATTGGCTCATGTGTGTACACCCTTGGCCTGGTAAAATGAGTCAGCATTCCTAAAATATCTGGCAATACAAACAAACAAACCTCTTAAGGTTAGTTTTTCATACAGACCATTTAATTAGAGAAGCTGTTTCAAGTAAGACAAGGGACTGCAAGTATTTCTTCCCTGTGAATTTAAATTAAGGAATATGCTTCCAAAACAAAATGAAATAAGTGGTTTTGACCAAACCATTGAAAAGTGCATTGAATCTTCCACTAAAATCACAAGAAACATAGCTGTAGAAGATCTTGAGAAGTCACCTGGTCTATCCACTGTATCTCTAAGCAGAATTAACGCTACCTATATTGTTCCTGACAAATGTTTCCCTGAATTCTTCTTAAAACTCTTCAGTGATGAGATCCTGCAATATCCTCTGATGCATTGGTATTCTGACGCATTCCAGTGTCATCTCGGTAAATAAATTAGTGCAGAGTTCTGTATTAATGTTGTCGCAGTTCTTAAAGATACACATACACTATGAAATCTACAGATAAGGTGCTCTAGTAGTAGTGTTAGAGCTTCTGAATTAGAATAATTTTTTTTAAATACTTCAACTAGCAATAGCTTTACAAAAGCTCCTACAATGAGGGAGGAGACAACTTGTCCAAGATACTGTGGCATCACTGGTTTTCTCCACTAGAAATTTCTGTGCACCTGAGTGGGTATGGCATAAGCCACTTTATTCCCCATATGCTTCCCCACAAGGAGGAAAAGATAACAGCTAGACAGAAGCCTTCTGTGGGTCACATCTAGTCAATGTGTCCCCAAATTGATCACAATTATAGCAAAAAGGAACAGATCAGAATACAAGTAGAAATACTTCCCTTTAGAGTAAATATTTTGCTATCTTGTAGCTGCAGAGCGTGACAACAATCCTGATACAACCACACAAAGTTTCATGTGACAAGTCCACAAGGGTTGAGCTTTTATCTAGGTAGGATAAAAAAAAAAATTCCATGAGCAACTTCTGCCCAAGATGTGAAGTTGAATTGTTCTTCCTGTTAAAGCAATGGCTGCCTTGTATTATAAGTGTAAAGAATAACCTGAATTAAAAACAAAACAAACAAAACACCACAAAACACAAAGGAAAGGTCTTTTCATAAACTAAGGTGGCATAGTTAAATCCATGCCTAAAAACTGATTTTAAAACATTTATAAATGTAATGGGCATCTATATGAATTTACTGCCTCCCATAGCCAAGCCCAAGTTTAAAATAAATGTGGGGCAGGAGGGGAAGGGGGAGCTAAAGCCAAGGTTCTCTGCAATATGCAAGATTAGTTTTGAACCTTTTGGTAAGTCACCTAGGAGGAAGAGGACCTGAGAGTACTCTGCAAATTAGAGGTTTTTTTTCCTTCCTTCAAGAGTATGGAAAGTGTCAGGTTTTATATCTGTAATTTCTCATTTTCAGCATTTTTACTGACCATCTGCATCCCAAAATTGTTTTTCTCTCTCAGGTGTCTCAAGAAGAAACCAATGCATCACGTTCTCAAAAACAGAAAGCTATACAGCATGTAATCATCCATGGCAATCATTTCTCTCAATTTGATTCGCTCAGCTGAAATGAGTAAGACTGAGAAAGACATCAAGTTCTGCAGCAGAGCTTGTACCAAACTTCTCTGAATTCCTATCTTGCCATATCAAGACCCACTGAACAAATTTTGTCTGTTGTGCTTCAACCTGATCCAGTCTCTGTCAGGATCTCTTAGCAGTGAGTGAACACAGTGGGGAATGCACACACACAATCTGGAACTCAAATTTTCAGAACACACAATAGAAGGAAACATCTTTCATATGCAGCACTGGAAATAATCAAATCTATTACTAAGTGTCAAAGCATTATGTGATTATCTGGTCCCTGTAACATATGAAGATCAATCTTTCGCTGGAGGAGGAAGATGAAACGCAATGCACTCCAAACACACATCACATCAAGAGCTAGAGAAACAAAAAGGCGCCTATTTCTGCACAGCAGAAAACATGACATGGAATGTTGCATAGAAGTATAGGCATTGCACAAAATGCCTTAGTTTAACAATGAAGCCAGATCCCTTCCTCACTGTACACTCATATATACAGAGCCGAATGAATTTGAAGAATATAAATAAAGGTATGTAGAAGCTCCTAAAGTAACCATGTAACTGAAATAGGAGCTGTTCCGTCTCACACACCCTACAAAGCAAAGTTCAAGACATTAAAGTCCCATGAACCAGAGCATGAAAATAATGATTAATCTGATAATTGCAGGAAGGTCAGGGAGAACAGAGAGACACCCAACATCAAAAAAACAACAGTACTAGGCAAAGAACAGGAACCATGTTTGTCAAAACAACTGATCAATACAGAGCATTATGACAACTAGCCTTTAAAAGCTAGCTAAGTTGTAGACCTCTTCAAGGTATTTTTATATGGCAACTTGATGGCAACGAAGAAAAGCCTTTAGACAAGATAAAATGCTTCAATAGGTAGCAAAAAATGAAATATTCTCTTTGCCCTCCCCCAAAGCAGACAAACTTAAAAGCTCAGTGAGATCTTGCATGATCTGCACAGAAGCATAAGACTTACAGTGAGAATCCTGGGCAGATGGTATCTTTAAAGAACAAGAGGTACTCCCACTAAACTGACAAAATAAAATTCACACCCGCAGCCATCCTTTCCCCCCAATATCACACCATATGCTGCCTACAAGTTTTTACCCTTCCTCAAAACAGATTTCACAAATTAATAACTTAAGGAGTGGGCTAACTGCCAACAAAATTAAGTGCATCCAAATATATTAATATGCGCAAATTATTGTTGATGAATTGGCACAGAGTTATTCCAACAATCCACAACACACAAACCATGCCACATGCTGTTTATGCATATTCCTAGTTTCAGTATATACTGTATCTACCTTCTGTCCACACAAAGCCCAACTCTAGAAGCAGATGCGAAAGAGCAGAATGGAAGGTCATAGTAAATATAATCCAAAAGTGAACCACAAAAGAACAAAACTGAGATGGAGATTACTGGCCTTGTTGAAAATGCCATGCTCTCTGTAATGACATGGAGTTAATCAGGTTAAAATTCAGTAGTAAGTCAAAGTTGGTTTCTTTGGTTTGGGTTCGTTTTTTCAATAGTAAGAAAAAGAATCTTCTCATGCTGCGGGTGCATCTGCCCATCACAAGACGACAAGCACACATTAAGACTGTAATTAGTGTAGCTACATCAGCTAATTCTGAATTTCCTTATCTGGTTCTTGATTTAGAGATGATGAAAGTATCTCTGTATTGACTGCACCACCGCGTAGCAAAAACATACCCTCCATTTCAAGAAAGGCTTTGGTTTTCAGAGGTTCGTTGCATGATATTGACAGAAAGAGCAACAGTCTGTAGCTTGGCGTAGTGTGGTCAGGAAAACAGGAGACATACCTGCTGACCTCAGGGTTCGCTGTTGAAGAAGGGTAAGGTCTGCTGTTTCTTCTGACAGACACAGAAAGCCAAGCACTTTTAGCACATCTGGTTTTCTGTAAGCATCTACTGGTTTGACTTTTTTTTTTCCTTAAGCCAGTTAAACACTACTTTAAAGAAATGCCCTGATAAATTTTCTTCAATTTTAAACAAAGAAACAAAAACCACTTGATCTAAATAAAGGTATCTTGACTCAGAGGGCCAGAATCAAATTCTGGCTATATATTGCTGTTGGGTTTTTCTAGATAAGAAACCTCCCATTCCCATAAAAACCTGTTCAAGCAGATGATGACAAGTGACTAACATTTACTGCATTTTTCATGCTAAAAGCCTAGTGTTTTGACTGCATATTGAAGTTATATAACGACTCAGTGAAGAAAGCACAGCACAGTAAAAAAATTAACTACCATTGGAGACAGAGAGGTAAGACAAATAATTAAGTCAGCAAACATTACACACTTGAAAGCTGAATCAGCATTCGGGGGGGCGGGAGGAAAGGCTTTTTTTGTGCTGCTACCTAGCTGGATCCAAATGATCAAGTTTCACCTGAAGAAGTGCAGAACACTATTTCAGAAAAGTCAAATTGAAGTACTGTCTGTAAACTAAAAGTGATGTGTATGGATCAGTAACAACCATGGATTCACTTTTAAGTAGTCCAGACGAGGGAAACGAGGTTTGAGTTAGAAGTTTGGAACAGGATCCAAACCCTGGATTATGAACCCTGTCTTCTAAGGAATTTCACATTGTGAGCACACACAGTGTATCTTCCTTTCTCTCATATCCCCAAGAGCCACCTAGAGTTACAAAATTAAATTATTTTCTATGCAAGTAATATGAACAGCAATTTTCCAAGACAGTATAACAGAAAAATTCAACCCCAACTGCAACCTGCTTATTTCACATACAAGTAAGTTTTAACTTTGGCCAGGCTGCAGGGGTTGTATTTGAGGTAAACATCCCTGGAGATTAGAATCCCGGCTTGACAAACTTTGATGCTTATGTCAACGTTTCTTCATCTGCAATATTTTATATTACTGCAGGTACACACATGCCTATACATTGGTGTCTCTCTCTGCTCTGATTTCCCTGTTAATAAAACAAGCGAAACAAGCTTTACAGGGAAGGAAAAGAAGTCAAACCATTCACAATTTTTCATATATATTTTTAAAAGAATTCTAAAACCTGTATGAAAGCCCACTACTCCTCAGACAGCAAATATACCCAAAGGTTCTACTCAGCTTGCTATTCTGTTTTGAACTAAACTGCTCCCACATAAAGCCATGCAAATCAAACCCTTCAAGCAGACCCCTGAACCTAAGAATCTCCTCCAGAACACATTTAGTGCATCACTGCAAAAGCCGTTTCCAATGCCAACCTACCACCAAGCTCAAGCTTCAAGGTAATATCTCCTCAAAACTGTTTTTGACATTTTGTTAATTTTCACTGGAAACAAAGCAAAGGCATGGGATTTATTATGTACACAGATATTGCAAAAAAACAATCTCAAACTATCATATTTCTAAGAGCTGCCAGGAATACTCCTGATCTACAAAAGTCAGGTCTGGTGGTTTCTTCAACATTTCATACACTACTGCAAGACCAACTGAAAAAATAAGGGGGGGCCTAACAAGGGCCAAAACTAGCCATGATTTCCTTGAATACATTTTATTTTCCAAGCTATCCCACTACTATTGCCTGATATTCCCCTGAGAAAAGATGTTAACTGGTTTATACTTCAACTTGTTAGAGCATTTTAACTTGAAAGCAGGACTAAAGTCTTGGGGAAAAAAAAAGTTCTTTGTAAAGGGAATCGGTATCCTTCTTTCATTAACAAGCTGAAAAACATGCCCTGCAAGTTACAACTATTCTTCAATCATCAAGCAAAAGATAGGCAAACATTTTATATTAGTTACTTCCAAAGAGCTTTTTTTTCCCCTCTTGGGGAGAGGGACTGTGTATAAAGGCTGAAAAGGAAAGCCATAAACTTTGAGGTTATCTATATACACTACAGCAGAAACAGTAAATGGTATAAGCCAAAAGGTCATTTAGATTTCAGCCTTATTACTGATTTTTAAAAATATGTCAATTGATAAATGCAAGATAACTGACTGATTTTAGCATCTTAGAAGACAAGAAGGAATTCAAGCAATTATGTAATATTTACTTATAAACATATTAAACGAAATAGGCAGCAATACAGGCCACATTATCACTGATGCCAGCTTCTCAGAAATTTGTCTTCTTCACATGGGATCCTAAAAAGCCTGAAAAGTTTGTCTTCTGTTAAAAACTGACTTCCTGGATTACTCTAATTTCAAGCCTTCCTAAGGTGACAATCCAAGAGTAGTTATTCCTTGCTGGCTTTGCTGTAGACAAATGAAACTACAGCTCGGATACAGCATGGCTCGCCGTCAGCAAAAGGAGGTTGCCCCTCACGCCCAGCCACATATCCACATCCCATTGCCGTGCTGTCCCCTAGTCACACCAGCTTCGTGCATGTGTCAGAACCTTTGTCAAGTTGTTGAATGCAGCAACACCGAAGAACATTGCTTTCGCAAAACCACGACCAACAAAAAGCACAGTGTTTTCTGCCGGGTTAATGAACTGAACAGACTCTGCAACCTGCTTGAGAGCATGAGTGAATGCCCAGGAGAGGGTGGGACCATGTGGCTGGAATTCAGGGGAAGTATGGACAAGGGCGAAGAGAAAAAAAGGATTGTCCCCTGATGGAAGAAAGCTGTCTACCTCAGTTGTTGCATATGTCTTCACCCTTAGCAGGTATTAGAGAGAAGTACACTGATAGCTGTGTTGCTTAAAGCATAGCATCAACATGGAGGGAGGGGAGAGGGAAAGATAATAATAAAGTCTTACTCCTTTCATCATAAATGCTTTTTAGAGTTTGGTTCTCTTACTGTTCATTAAAGAGTATGCCCCTGCAAAACCATGACATGAAATGAAAACAAACAGGAGAACTCATATACTGAAAGACATCAGCTTACGTCCTTTCTGAAAGAGGGCCTAAAATTCAATCAAATATTGAGGTAGTAAAGAGCAGAAACCCCCCCTCATTCCTCAGCAAAGCTAGTCTGGGATCAAATAAGCATTCCGAAGAAGTACTGTTAATTCATAAACTTCCAATGTGAAGGTATGATGACTTACTTTTCTATAACTAAAGTTTCTAAGTTTGCTCGCTCCAAGCAGGTAAACACTGCAGGGACTTCAGTGATAATGTGGTTGTCCCTAAGCTTACCCAGGAGCAAATAAATCATAGATAACTCAGTCAATGACTGCTGCGAAGATAAACCATACAAAGTGACATTACAGCAGTGATGCAGATTGCTTTCTGGTACTAGTTTTGAAAACCAGGTGATATGCTCTCAGACAACAATCAATACACAAAAAGGCTACTGAAATATCAAATCTGGAATTTCTTTTCAAAATGTGCTTTGCAGAGGAAAGCTTCATATTTTATATTGCTAAAGAGGTAAACTTTGAAAGTCTAGCAAGACTTTCTGAAAGCAAATCTCAACAAACCTCAGCAAGTAAATAACAGCTTATGTTTTATAATTCTTAAAAGATTCATACCCCTCTAAATTTTTCTTAAAATTCCCTGGGAGCTTTGAGAGGAAAGGGATTTTTTTATTTATTTTTACTATCAGGTTTATCAATTTTAGACCTAGGAAAAGTATTACACAACTCAGTCCAATGGTCAGAGCTCATGACAAGGTAAAACAGGAAGAGAAGGATCTCCCTGATAGATGGGTACCCGTTTTTTATTTTACTAATCCAGCCTTTTAGGAAACAGTTTTCCAGCTAGATAATCATTCTAATTATGAAGTTAGATGAAAAAAATAATCAGAGGAAACATTCACCTGAGTAGTCTTAAAGGTGGTTTTCCTTTCCTTCATCACACAGCAGCCTAAAAAAATTTAAGAATCAAAAGAGGCTTCTATTCAAGGCACACTTTGTGTAGTCATGATTTCAAATATAGAAGTATTAGTGCTTACAAATCAGTAACTTTTAAATTACAGCTAAAAATTTGGTGCTGTACCAAACTATGTTTTTCATTCCACTTTTCCATTTGAGCTACCTTAAGTAGCATTCAACTAGAAAAAGTACCCCAGAAAGCTGGTACATTCACAAAAAACTTCCAAGTACTTACATAGTCTTCAACACCTTAAAATTACTGCTACTTCTACAGAAGCAGAAATGCTCATGGTAGCTTGTCTAGAGAACCAGAAGTATTTTCCAGGCCACTGTTCCTCTTCTCTTGCCACCTCTACATGGGAGCTCTGCTGCAATATTTATTCCACTCATGCTGCTCTTTGTCACATCACACTGCTTAGCATTGCACAGCTGCAAAAACCACCTGCTACTCCCATGTCACTATTGTTTTTGCCACCTCCCCCACACCTCATCATTCTTGCTGAAAAGGATTTGCTCAGTCTCCAATAAAGGCTATCTCCTCTGCCTTTTTGCAACGCTGCAAATGGGAATCCCAGGTGGCTCCTGCTAATTATCCACGTGCCTTGGGAGTCTAATTCTTCCTATTGTTAATAGACCAATCTTTAGCCACAAAGTCACTTCATATGCTAATTAGAGACCAGCTGATCCCAAGATAATACTTCATGTACTCAGGAGAACTGATCTGCTGGGGGTATTAATGACAGCAGAGCAAGACAAGCTTTGGGAAACAGTTCCCAAAAGATACTCTATCACTTTCGCTTCTAGCTCAACCCCACTGTAAAAAATCTGCTTGTGAACTTGGAGCTTGGTCACGACCCTTGCTCACTGAAGGCAGCCTCTTCACAGACAAGACGAGGCTGAAAAAATTAAGATTTTCTTTTTAATTTGTTAGAATCTAATTTAGTAATTGTTAAGTCTTATCCAATTTTCCATATAAAAGTTTTGGTGTTTATAGGACACTTGAAACGCCAGCTTCAACCCAAAATCAAGATAAGCATTTCTATGAATGGAAATGTTCTATGAATTGAATAGCCTAGGCCACGCATCAGTACTGCTGTCGAGAACAACGTACAATAACTTAACGAATTTTCTACTTTGTACTCACCCTCTGCATTCCCCACACTATGCCATCCCTTCAGCCTGATCTAGTTCACCCAAAACCAACTGTGCCAGCACAATGAAAGAGGCAGCATGCTATAGCATCTAGGGCACAACAAGGTCTGAGAACGTCCTGAGCTGACAGTGCTACCAAAGAGCATATGTTTATGCTCTGAGTAGCCTATACACTCTTCGTGAATGTCTGAAATACAGAAACTCTATCAACATTTCAAGTCTGCTGGGACATCAGAATATGAAATGCCCCACAAAATCCACTATACACAAGGATTTTTCATCATGGTTTCCTGCACGTAGATAGCTCAACGTTTCCACTTGGTCAACAGCATGTTCCAAGTGACTTTGAAGATGCCTACAAGCAACAGGGGGAACAGTCCTTTGTTAATATCCCAAAAGGCAGGAATCAGCGCAGTTTCCATAGCCTGTAGCAGTGCCTGATACGAGTTTTCATTTGAAGAGCTATTTGCTCAATGGCAAAATAGTGATTCAAGCAAAGTCACTCACTCCATGTTCTTACTAGTTGGAAAAATATTTATGAGATGAAAACACACACCGTTTTAAAAGATAACCAAGCAAAATTTATGGGTTTTTGTTAAGTTGCCTTTTTTGTTGGGTTTTTGGGTTTTGCTTTTTTGTTTTGTTTTGGGTTTTTTGAGGATGTGAACAAGAAGTTCCTTCTTCAATGGGTTTCAAATTGTCACGTAAGTGGAAACATCATTTCACTTCACTAAATCAAAAGCTAGGAGTTTTGTACAGTATTGCCTCTAATGAACTACCAATTCAATCCTCCATTATAACATATTCATTTCATGACTGAATACTCTTGAGATTTAATTTATGGCACCAATGAAAGTCAAAGGATCCTGCAGCTGTATAAAAGTTAAAACAGCTCAAAAAGTAGCAGACCCATCCAGCTGTTTGAGAATCATCATAAGATTGCTATAAATCGGAAAAAAAAAAAATCCCTTCGTGTACAAAGAACATTCTGCCATAGAGAAGAACATTCACCTAACTGAGCATCATGCAAATAATATAGATGTAACAGGAAACTACGACAAAACATATTTTACCACCTAAGTGTGTTCTAGATAACAAGAACATCAA
Source organism: Cariama cristata (assembly GCF_000690535.1). Taxonomy (NCBI): domain Eukaryota; kingdom Metazoa; phylum Chordata; class Aves; order Cariamiformes; family Cariamidae; genus Cariama; species Cariama cristata. The sequence continues at coordinate 67,971 of NW_009601044.1, forward strand.
ATTTAATGTATTTTATTATTAGGGCTCAAAATCATATGCAAGTCCTTCACATATAAGTTAAGTGTATCGTTTCAAGGCCATGCCTGTCCAGGTTTCAGAGTATTGTTCCACCTACTTCAGTTGTAATACTAATACACTTGTCTTATATAAATGCTGAGGCATCAGCACAATAACTATTTCAGGAGGTCATCGCAGAGCAGTTAAACATGCCGTCTCCCAACTAACATCAGTGTATCTCCGGAGGTAAGACAGAAAGCAGCAAACACCTCTGGCCTTCCTCTTAGAACAGCTTTGCAGAGAGCATTTTATACATAAAAGGCAGCAGGTTATGCTTTAACAGACTCTCTTGAAAACAGAACTGATAAACAATGTGCAATGCTTATTATAGATGGTAATCAACATCATCTTCATTTTCAGAACCAATAAAATTGGACCTTATGCCTATTCTCCGAGTCATTTACCCACCTCTGAAGATAAACTGGATTCACTAATATTTGCTATGGGATTGATAAACACTTGATGTCAAAAGAATTGAGTATTAGAAAAAGAGAGAAACGGGAATGTCCAGATAATTGCAGTATTTCAGTCTGCATATAGGCTCTTCACTGATCTGAAACCGCAAACAGACAAGTCAATGTGAGGAAAGCGAAGGGAAAAAGACTCTGAAGCAGATATATATTTAGCAGCAGGTTAGAGGGAGAGAAAAAGACTCAAGGACAATGGCAGGTCTTTCTTTCTTCAGCTAAACCCCCAATGTATTTTTGTGAAAGTAAGCTAGTCTTTTGCTTTTAACTGTAGCCCAAAACTCCATTATGTCTCCTGGGTGCTTTGATTTTTTTTTCTCTTTCTAAATCTCAGCACATAGACAGCTCCAGGGCTCAGTAGGAGAAATTATTAAAAGCATGCCTGCAGAAGTAAAGAGATCAGTCATTTCCCTTATCCCCTGTGTTACACAAGCGCTCCCCTACTCGTGCAGCGTTGTATGAGATTTCACGCAACCAGACGTCCTTTTCAAACAGGTTGAAAAACTTAAAATCCTTTAAGAGTAGGCATAGCATTACTTCAAATTGGAAAGAAAAAAAACAGCAATGTGCTTCAATTCTTCAGGGAAAAAAAAAAATATCACATTCACCTTCAAAATTCTATGAAACTTTTTTCTTTGGCCCTGCACAGTCCTGTTAGCTTAAGTAATTTGTAACAGTCTTCACAAAATATACTGGAGTTTAATAAAACACAAAATCCCAGTGTGAACATGATGCAAGCAATCTTTGCCTAGGTATTTCTTCCTAGGCTGCTTGAAGTTTCCGAAGTCCAGATGTTTTTCCAACTGTCTTTTCTGTTCCACTATTGCAAATGCATAGGTCCCTTCTTTAGAATTACCATTCTATATGCACTTTCAACTTACTACAACTTATTCTGTGCTTCTCAGTCCATTTTTCCAAATAAACATACACATATTTTGGATTAAATATGACTTACTGTATTAGAAACATGACATTACAAGTTTTAGCAGTTATGTTCAGTGTATTTTAACAAAAGCAAATACGCTGAAAGCATGACACGTTCTCATAAAAAAGTAGCTTAAAAATTAGAAAAAAAGCTTTTTAAACAGTTTCCTACTTCCAGTGTCTATAGCTACATCTCCAACCTTGTACCGACACCATTAAAATGTTACTGTGCATTTAGAAGTAGAGCAAAATGCCCAATAATCTTAATTAGAGCTTGTCAGGAACCTAGTTTTAACCTCCTACACCCCCAACTTAAAGAGAGCAGAAAAAAATTGGAAAAGGCTGTTCATCACCCTTACCCAAATACTCTCCAGCCTTAAGAAGACATGCCCGCATTTCAGAGTTCTTTGCTCCAGACTACTGAACTCTAAACATTAAACATTAGATATGCATTTCAAAACTGCTACTTGACACACATTGGAGAACAAATTATATCTTTTCAGAGTCAATATGAAATTGAAGACACCCCACTTAGAGTTTAGAACATGAAGCAGAAAGACATCACTCTGCTTATTCTGTCTGCTAAAACCAGAGTTACCAATAGACTGCTAGCGTTAAAGACACATCTCAACTACAGCATTTCCCTGCATGGGATCTCTGATGAAGACTGAGTTGAGATAACATCAGTGATCTCTCCTAAAGTCTTTAAAGGCATATTGTCAAAAAAAGTTCTGTTTTGTAGCTGTGACACAAATGAATCACCATCAGTACCTGAAATAGCAGAGCAGATATCCTTCTACAGCGAGTAAAAAGTAGTGTAAAATAAACTTATTTTGTTACCCTTATGGGTTAAGGAAATCCACTACAATTATCTCAGGGTGAAAATACTTAAGGAAAAACAACACAGAATTTTGAACATACAAGTGGCTGAGAGGGGGCTTGGGAAAGATTTCTAGGACTTACCTATGGTGCAGTTTGTGGTTATTTTTCTCCGCTTGGGGTTGTGTCGTAGCAATTCTAACTCTCGTTTGGTTGGCTCCCATGTTGAATACTTCTCTCCAATGCCTAAGCAGATGAAAAGAAAGTTTCAGGAAGTTGTTTAGTAAAAGGACTAAAAATTCTGTTCAAGTAAAAGCTTTCAACATGCTGTCCATTAGGTTAGATTCAATCTATGTACAACTACAAGAAACTGATTTCTTTTTACCCCTCCCCTCAAAAATACTGCTCAGAAAGATATCAACCAATCCTTCAACAAATAAGAACTGAAAGAAGAAAAGCACTTCTTTAATTATAAAGAATACCTAGCACAAATAAATTTTTCATTATTGGATTATAATCCTCCTTTCAGTTAAAAAGAAATTCCAGCACAAGAATAAATCCACTATTACTCAAAAATGCAATTCTTTGTGCTCTGAGGAGGTCAAACGACAGAACCACCATATGATTTTAGAAGAACCTAAAGAGAAATTTTACAGGATAACCAAGAAATCTCATCACCGAACTTTGACAAGTTATTAAATAAATGAAAACTGACCCAACTTAATGGACAGATACAGGCTTAATATTTACAGATGAACAGAAGATTTTAGTAATTTGATATCCTAAACAGTTACTACATGTCTTAAGATATACCATTACAGAGTATGACCTCTACTTATAAGCATTGATATAGGATTGGACATGAGCAAGTTCTAATATTTGAGATTCATTTTACCGACATATCTAACATTACCTAAAAATGCAATTAGTAGTAGGTTTAAACACAACCCTCCCCCCCATACAACCAACCAAAACGCTTCAAATACTTAACAACCCTTTCTCATGAGCTGCAGCTAAAATCTGTCATTATTCTCTTTAAACAGCAAAATTGTATTTCCAATACATTTCTTTTGTTCAAAGGAAAGTGCAGTAGAAATGAGTTGGCTAAGTAGTACGATGAATAGATCTGAAGTAAGCACAGAGTTGTGTTCAGTGTAAATTTGATAGAAGAAAAATACAACAGTGAAGACTCATGTGCTGACCAGCTAAGTACTGCTGCAGCATTCTATGTAGCACAGAGAAATTACTATGCAAGGTCAATTACAGTGAGTCACAAAAGTATCTTGGCATTAAAAATAAAGAATAGTAAGATGACAAGCAATCTATTCTAAAACTGAGGATTAAAGTCAATTAAGAGTTATTCTTCACAGAATGCATGGAGCAGAAACAGTGCTGTGCTAAAGAAAATAAATTATAAATCATACATATAAAAAGAAGGAGAGTAGAAAATATAGCTAGAGGCTTACACATTCTGCATAATATACATTAAATTTTAATAGCTCTTTGATCTTCATTTTCAGAAATAGCTATGCTTGTCAGAAGCTACCCACCCAAAAATGTTCAATTTATAGTTACTACTGACCCTCTAGGTTCTAGTAATAAAAGGTCTCATTTTCAGATTCTTGAGGACTAGAAAATTCTTATTTACATGGATGCACCCATCTCTCACTTCATTTGATTCAACAATAGATTATGCAAGAAGCATAAGAAAGAATACCAGAATCATATAGTCCCTTTCCTTTATCCAAGGTTCAGCATCAAGCTACACACCCAGGAAAACAGAAATGGAAACTAATTACTGTGTAACAGATTGATGAGATAAAACAGCTGTAACGCTTTGAATATACTATACAGTACGCACAGGCAAACGAATGAAGCAACTTTAGAGACGCACATATGGACAGTTCACATATGACAGAACATTGGCTTGCAACAAGTTTTGTATTAGATGTCTTCAGCAACCCTTTTCATATTTGTAATACTCTCTTAGGAATTTATATAAATTGGTTTGTAAAAAAGCTCAAAATAATTTTCAACACCATGTTAGTACCAGTGATTGCACTGGCCAGCTGTAAACTTGAACTCTTGCATTTGGGTTCACTGTAGTTTAAACATGGCCAGACACAGTTAGTATAATCTGACAATGGGATGAAAACTCGTAATACCACCCCCCCGGATACGTTTAAATCAAATATTACAAAATTCATACCTGGAAAACACATGTGCGCTCAACTTTAGGCATGCAATAGTTCCACATATGTCAGCGGGACTATTCATATATCTTTTTATATATATCTATATATAATTATATAGCTTAAATGCTTATAAAGGATGGGGATCAAAGCATTTCACAAGAGCAACTCTTCAGATAAAGTTAAACATGACAGACTGAATTACTTTGCAGGATTCTGGGTGAATCAAATCATTGTTCAATTACAAAGAAATGAAACCAAACAGAAAACCATGTACAGTTAATGCCACAACAAACAGAGCAAAACAGACAGAAAACTTTCTTATAGAAGTCTTTCATTAGAAAGAGCACAAGTTAAGTCAGAGGAAGAAATTTAAAAGTGTTCTGTTCCAGCTATATAATTTAACAAGAATACTGAGGTTTTATTACTCTTGAAAATTTGGGGGGGGAAGACAGAACCATTTATTAAGAATGGTTCGGTGTTTAAAAGTTTTAAAAAAAACCAAACCACCAGACAAAGAAGGAAAAAGGTTTAATAAAAGGTTTAATAACACCCACAAACATGCCAAAAACTCCAATATAAACTACCTTAAACAAAGATTTGCAAAACATGCACAGGTTACCATTATCAAGTAAAGGAAAGTAGCGTTATAGGAGTGAAAATTCATAATTTTAAAAGTTACGCTACAAAATAGCCAGAGATTCAAGTCAGCACATGAAATCTCCATCCAAGAATCAATTTTATTAGGTCAAATACACAAATTGTCATTTTTCAGAGACTTTATCAGGGACATATGCATGAGTGAAGGAAAAAGCGATGAAGGCTTTAGTTTATAAAAGTCACAATTTTGCAAGTAATCATTAATATAGATTGTTTACTTTTCTGTACTTCAGCAAATCCCCCTTTTTTCCCCTCCCAAAAATCCAAACATTAATTACAACAAAGGGCTCCACGTATTCTCACCTCCCTTGTTATCAAAGAATATTCAATACCAGAGGAAAAAAAAAGTAGTAGACTTGCAAGTTGTTCAGAGTTGTATCATATAACCCTGAACTACAGCTGGACATGGGAACTCATCACACTAAGAGTTAATATTACAAGAGTATGAAATGAATCTCATGATATTTGGGGTGTTTCTTAAAGTTTTTTCTCCAGGCATCATGTTGTTATGTGAGCATCTGTTAAAGTATGATAATAATACTATATATAAAGTGTATATATATATATAAAGTATAATAACAATAATATAATACCCTTCAAGGACTGTGGACAGAAGTTTGAAAACATACAGCAATGACACTCCAATTTTTAAGCCAATCTCAGTTTTTGCAGACTGGATTCACTTCTTAAGTTCTTTAAGTTGGCAACACTATCTGAGGTAAACTAACTCTGTGGTAGAAATATAAAACCAAGACACTGAGTTTCGGGTTTGTACTAATCTTGACATTCAGATTGGAGGAAGAAGGGTTCCTTCCCCCTTTACACTTTATAATCTTTTAGATAACATGAGTCACTATGGGAAGGAGAGGATGGATTGAAGCAACGGAGAAAGAAGGAAAAAAGAAGACATAATTCTCCATTATTTCTCCCATCTATCTCCCTTTCTCATTCCTCAGATAAATTTGTGGGGAAACACACATGGTTTCATGTTAAAAAGCCATAAAGCAAAAAGATCCTATGCTGTGACTTTAAAGAAAAACTGTTTATACTGTGTACTCCAGTAACTTAAAGTATATTGTTGTCTACTCCATTTTATATCTTCATTGGTCATTACAGATTGGTTCTCCAGGGACAGAAGATGCAATGTGCATATTCATACGAGTATGCATTCATATATATATTTAATATGTCATTCATTAGTCAGTTAACTAGTACAGAGAAGGTTTTCTGCCTGGCAGTTCCTCTCAGTGATTCTTCCCTTCACTGCACAACTCTGTGGTCCAAGATGACAAGATGAACAATCTCGTAGCTGTAATTACCCTAGAATATAAGCTAGAGCAGCCTGACATCCACTGGAGGACAAAGCGGCTGCATCTCAGTCCAGAAGGCACAAATATATCATTTGCTAAGGACAACATAATTAAGAAATTGCTCTTTGAATTTACATATTCAAAAGTAAAGAACTGGGGGCCTTCCTCTTCTATAGCATCATGAAGAAGTGTTTTGTCGTAGCTGATTAATCTGGTGCCCAAAACAACACGGTTTAGAAGCATCTGAAGGAGTTTTCAGAAGAGGTGCATAGCCTAAATGAAAGGTTTAAAACACGTTTCCATTTTGTCTTGCTTTGAAAAGCAGTGCTTTGCGCTAAAGCATTTTAAGCTGTATTTTCCTGTTCTAGGACTTACTGGCAATCTCACTATCCTTTGCTCTGACTCAACTCCCTCAAAATGGGGAATAAGCAGAAAGGAGAATGGGATCTGTAGTACAAACTAAGTAAAAGCAGCTATACTTTTCACATGCCATCAGAAAAGCTCTAGTTAATACGATGTTAGCTGCTATTTTTAAAATTGGAAATGAGGTTAAAAATGGTTTGAAGTCATATCAGCCCTGACTAAGGCTGTCACATTGAAACAGGATGCCATGGATTCAGCCAGAGACATTACTAGACAGAAGTCATCTGTCTTCAAATACAGACTTTCCCACTTTAAGAAAACATACCCCCTAGAGGCCACTGGAAATGGAAGATGACAAGCTTTTATAACTGATGCTTAAAAGCTACTCAGTTTAAGATAAATGTTACTTCCTTTCCAAAAAAAAAAAGGAGAAAACGTTTGTTTTGGAGTAGGTCTATCAAGGAAAGGGCATATGAAATCAAGTCTGCTGTAATTATTCAATCATTGGAACATATCCAAACAAGAGCAAAACAATTTGCACGACAAAACTGGCATTCTTAACTGTGATTCATGTCTAAAATGGCAGGATAATCAGCAAAGGGACGCTTGTTAGTGAAGTGCGTCGCCAGCCCACGCCTCTTACCTGTCATTGTACACTGGTAGTGAGAAACCACTGTTGGGGTGAAGGCTAAAAAAGAAAAAATTAGGGAAAGCAAACTGAATAAAACAAATGTGTGTACATATATTTGTGTGTAAATATTTCTACATAGATACTGTGCGTGTACCATGAAAGCACAGGTGTGTAAGTAAGCTGGCACGTTCTATTAAAACAAAACAAAAACAAAACCAAAAAAACAAAACCAAAAAAAAGATCACACACAAGGGCGGCATTTCATGTGAGGGGAACAAATTTATTGCCTATAGCACGTAAATAAGCCTAAAGGAGCAGACTGTTACATTTTCTACCTAATACAGATCTGACTGATATTATGCAAGTTCTGCAGGATTAATGTTAGATATTTGTATATTTTTTGCAATCAAAAATAAAATATTTTTGCTACAATTAGGTGTGGCGCACATGTTAAACTAACAGTCTAACTCCTGGAAAGTAATATCTAGGCATCTTTCTCTCCCATGCCCTGCACTACTATCTCTAAAGTGTTCTTTCTTCCCCTTACTGTTTTTTTGCCATTGACAAATGGGAGGGACAGGTATGATTTAAAACAGAAATAAGAAATTCAGGCATGAAAACCAAACCTTGTAATTTCCAAGCTTTTCGTTGTTCTTCTTTGGCAATTTGTTCCATGTCTTTGTCGTATATGTAATCTTGACACATAAAGCAGTATATACCCCCATACAAAAGGTCTATGGCTGCAAAACAGAAGGGAAGTTGGGGAGGAGGAAAAAAGACGTGAGTTCATAAACTAGAAGACATTTTAAAGCAGGCTTCCAAGTCAGACCCTCTTTCTTCTCAGTAGTCCACAAAAAGTAAAATCTGTACCTTAGAATCTGGAGGGGAAAAAGAAAAAAAAAAAGAAAAGAGAGAGAAAAAAACAGAGAAATTTTTCAGGTTACAGTACGAGTTATTCAATTGCTTCTGGCACAGCAAGAAAACTGTGCAAGACAACAAAGCATTAGCTGCCTTCAAGTTGTTTGTAATTCACAATATACCTTTCAAAGACATAAGTAACCAAAAGGCATAATTAAGGCAGTGACTGACTCCAATACATGCAGAACTAGTACTGTAAGATTTGATATGCAAGTTTGAATTGTCTTTTTCTAAGACTTCAGTAATTTCTATTCAAAACCATTAAAATAATTAGAAAGTACCTATTTAAAATCCAAATGAAGGCTCAGACAGAAGACAGCACTGAAAACTCAAAGATACTTGTCCAGGGGAATGGTTTCCTGGAGTAGTTTATTCCACAGCTTATATGTATCTCAATTTTTCTTGTTTCACACACCCTTTTAGAATGGACATATGCACACTGACCAATATTAAAAATATTTTTCTTACACAACCCTAAACAAAATAAAGCCAAGAAATGAAATAAACCAGCTAACTGGGAAATGACATTTTGCTTCAGCATATACTGATGAGGTAGTGCAAACTAATCATAGCAAATTGCTGATTTTCAGTACATAGATATGGAAAAAAGGCACAATCAGGGGAAAGTTAAAAAAAAATTCAGTGGGCACTAACAAATTCTTAGCCAGTTACCAAAATACAAACTGCCTCTGACAGTTGAGAAACACATCACCATTCTCCATCAAGAATTTATTTCCAAATTCCTTTTACTTTCAAGTAAAAATTCCAGATAAAAATTATTAATTTCCAGGTAAAAATTTATTTCCAAATTCCTTTTATGTCCAGATAAAGAGCATTATTAAAATAATCTCACTACAGTGGAAACTTGATTTAAACAAAGGAAACCATTACCACATTAGATGGCCTAGAAGACGCAGCACTGAATTACTCTGAAGTCATAAATAAGCCAAACCGCGTGTCACGCAGCAGAAATTTTGCTGTCAGTCTCATTAGGCCAACAAAGGTAAAGTCTTTGTGCTCCCCTGTAACGTGGGCCACTGCTCGTGGTAAGGTTTCTTGGAAGAGTTAATGAGCTTGGTAAGGTTTCTCTTTCTAACCGCGTCTCATCCATCCTTCACAACCTCTACCCCTCTCAGAACCTGCTACCCCCTCTCCTTCGGGTCCTGTGCACACTTTTTTTTTTCTCCTCTTCCTCTTTCAAAATCACTTTTTCAATGATTATGTCAAATTGTTTGCTACTTCTCCTACTACATAATAAAAAGAACAATTACTTTAAACAAGTTTGCATAATGTCTATTGGCTGTCATCTTGCTTACGTGCTTCATTCTTTCATTTTGTCTATTTGGACCACAATTCATTTGTGGAAGAGGGTAAGGGCTGCTTGCATTACCTTGTGTAATGTCCAAACACCAGAATTTTCACTCTGGTGCCCAGAGGACTTAATAAACTCCTTTACCAGAATACCACAAAAGGGGTGAGAATCTTCGCTGCAGTGGAGATCAGTAACAAAACACCATGCAATTGGTGGGGAGGGGGAAATCACAAGCTACAGAGTATTGGAGTTATATAGTATTTACGCCACTATCTATTGCACCACCAGTTACGCACAGTTTAAGAAAGAATTGTTGAAAACCGGAAGTGTTGGTCTCAAAACACAAAATCAAATATTGTTCTCCATATGTTTTTTAAAAGGTCCCACACACAGCTCCCCCCCTACCCCACTCCAAATAATAGAACAGGGCGAGCAGAATATTAAATAAATAGGATTCCGTGAGCACTAATATTTTCAAATCTACCATCAGAATTGCTAGGCATATGTCGTGCTCAGAGGATTTCTTACTTTTCTCAGCTTTCTGGATTTACATGCATGAGTGATGAAGTATAGATGTCAAGATGAAAACCAACAAGAGACCACCTTACACAAACCACTTGTTCAGAGCAGAATGAATTTCTGGTGTAAAGAATCAGAAAGTTTAAAAGAAACACTGGCGGAGTAAAAGCTGTAATTGTCCAGCGCCTGATTAAGGACTCTTGAGAAAGCGTCCTCTCTCCAGTATACTTATGTGAACAATACAGTTGTATGTATGCCAACACTTTCAATGTCATTAAAAAGACTGCAACAGATTTTGGACAAATTACCTCAAGCACCAGTGACAAGACGGCCATACAGGCCTGGTTACAGCACAAAGGGCAGGCAGGAGTTTCTCATGAAAGCCAAAACACGGATGCTCAGTTTCAGGATTCTAGGAAAAGAGGCCACTAGTAAAGTTTGCAAGTTAATTGTTTCAAATTAGTATAATTTAATTTTTTCCCTTAAAATATACTTTAACTTTCTTATTCTGGTCATCTTGAGGTGAAAAAGAATGTTTTCTTTAGGGCAAAGTGTAAAACACCCACTACCAAGTCACTCTGGTAAGTCACCATGCCCGTGGAGCTGGTCTGCAGGGCCTGGCAGGCGCTGGGCAGAGGGTCCCCAATGGAGGAACCACTGAAGGGACTGTCTTACTGATAGAAATTCTTCCAAAGCAAGCAATTCGTTAGCACTAACTGAAGTTACACCACACCAAAAGGACAAAGTCCATACAAAGCTTTCTCCCTCAAAGGATTTTTTGGGGGAGTGGCAAAATAAACTTCATCTTTTTGTTAGCAACAGGTTGTAACTTTTTTTTTTTAATAAACTGCTGTGAAGCTCTACCCCAAACTGAAACACCTGACCAGAAAATTTAGTAAAAAACCACAACGACAGTAAAGTGTGAGAAATGCAAGTGTAACAAATGTTATCATTTGCATTAGTACTTGGGATGACAAAACTAACAGAAACAGGCCTCAAATTCATAAAAAGTTTGGGAACTGCTAGCCTAGAAACATCTAAATTTTTCAGATTAATCCACTGCCAACTCTGCCGTGATGCCCCACATTCCTCACGATGAACATCTCTTTTACGAGGCTCCTCCAGAATGGTTGCTACTCCTACCTTCCAGTATCTGCTTTCCCTAACACTGCTACTACCCATCTCGGGAGGGGGCAGGGGGGTGAAACCAGGGTACTTTAATTCAGTTTTATCTTAATACACACACAGAATTTATTACACTGGAAAAATAAAATGTACATTCAGTAGAAATACACTTTTTTCTTTCACAGAGAAGAACCAGAAGAAATTTAAAAGAATCATAATGTCATTTTACTAAATTTGATCAATCTAGTTTCCTGTTTCAGGAATGCAAAATACGTACTTGTGGATGACAGGCAAAGTAATTTAAGAATGAAAAGGCCTCTTGGAATGTAACATTTTTCTTTGTCTTTATACCTTCATGCTGACAACAGGCTACCCTTATTTTAAAGTCAGATCTCCTCGTATCCCTTCATATACAAAATTTTTAAGCAGCTGCAACACAAGAAAGTCAAAAGATATCCCATTTTTCATTTAAAAATAAAGCTATCAGCCTGGAGAAACAATGAGGCACCACAGAAGATCACGCAGGAATGAGAGCAACTTTATCTACTGGTACAAGTGACAGTTAAGTTTCAAAAGACAACAGCTCAGAGGTGAAAGTTTTAATTTAGGCAGCAAAAGGTCTTCAAACTCTCCCTCTGGGAGCCAAGTGAAGTGTTTTGTTGAAGCCTGAGTGCTTTACTTTGCCAAATATATCCACTGACATCCTTGTGAAAATGTTAAGAGACCAGAGATGACTGGAACATAACAACAATATGGGAAAAAGCAGGGAAGCGTGCCACATCCAGAGCGTGCACGTGTGCACGGGCACGTCTCATCCAGTTAAGAAACTTCTATATTCAGTTTCGAAAGACCCAGGTGAGCAGAATTAGCTTGCTCAGTTGAAAATGGGATACTCCACCATAATATATGGCAGCCTTCCAACAGGTATGACGTATTTGTGAATCATGATTTGGCATCATCTTCCTTGGAAGACTGGTTGCATCCAAGTAGAATAAAACATACAGCAATTTGGAATTCAGGTCAATTTTTACCTGTATTGAAATTAATTCCATCATCAATTTCTGTGACTCAACCTTGGCATGTTATCAATCTGAACTCAACACACGCTCATATTCTATGCAAGTTGCCTACATTTTCTTCAACTTCTGTAACAAAGGAGACTAAATCGGCAATTCTTTTAGACAGTATTCTAAGTCAACATCCTAAGCTAATTTGTACTCCCTAATTTCTCACCTTAAGGGTTAATCATTAAACCAGTTTCAGGTAATAGTCTCAAATTCACAAGAAGTGATTTGCTAGACTTCAGCCAGTTCTCCACTTGTTCTTCTATCTGACATACTAGCACAAAACAAGCATCCGATTGCCTTCCTCCCGTTTTGCTGGCACTTGGAACCTGCATTACAGGTCACAATTCTTAAACTGATAAGACATTAAGGTCTACTGGTACGAGCAAGAAAATCTTACTAATCTCAATAACAAACAACAAAAAATGAAACCCTGCCCAAAAAAAACCCAAAACATAAAAAACACCCAAAACAAAATGAGGCCAAAACACACTAGCAGACTGATCTATTACATCAATCAACTTACATATTTGACTGTCTGCCAGGAACTAGGAAGCTGACACATTAAAGGCTATTCATTCTTTTCCTTATCCTCTCAGTCTCTATCAAGATCATCACAGCCTTATCAACTCTCCTAGTCACAGACTTGGGAAGAAAAGG
>NW_009601044.1:81022-97643 GCF_000690535.1 Cariama cristata
AGGAAAAAAGGGAAAGAACAGACTAGTCCTGCTAAATGGTGATCCAACCTAGTTTCCACTGAAGCCACTGAGAATTGCAGGTACTTACTTTCAGAGGAAAAAACTCAAACAAGCAAAAACCAACCCACACACCACACAAAACCAAAACCCAAACTTCCTTTTGTTGCCAAAAATGCAGCATCATATACCCAATCTTTTAATACATATTAAAAACCATGGCCACAGTTAAGCATTATCCTTCCCTCTCACACTCAGTATTTAAGAGGAAGGGTATTTTCTTCTCCTAATACTTGAGATAAAACCATTCTATTCTTTAAACATTTCTTTTTCTTTTTTAAAATCAGCAGCCAACAGATAAGAAGTGTTTCTGTGAGTTGTGCTCTAAAGTCTTCAAGATGCTTCTTGGCCCCATACGGATCTAGAATTTTAATGTTTAAAGGGACTGACTTCCCTGTAATCCAAACAAGGCAAGTACTCAACATTATCCTGCAAACCACTGAAATAACTAGGAGCCAAACGGTCAGCCTCTACGATCTACACTTGCCTCTGTGACGGTTTAAAGTATCATTCTACATCAGCATGGAAATTCAGGCCAGGAAAGATAAGATGAAGGAAAAGAGGAGTCTGTAGCATGCCTATACTTAAGTTGCCCTGCACTTGCTATTATAAAATATATTTCGCCTTTTGCTAGCCTTCTCCCTGCCCTTCTCTGACCCCACAACCTTCAACAGTTCTCCTATTTGCAGCAAACCTTTGAAAACTGCAAAGAATGAAATCCTCCTGCCTAAAGCACCTTTTCTTGATCCCACAAAATACGGTTCAGGTTTAAAAAGAAGAGAAACTGTTACAACACTCCCTACTTAATCTTGCTGGGTTTCTTTTTCCAGAAATTTGGGGGCAAAATCCCCAAAGCCACCAAGTTTTGTGCTGCTCCATATGATATGATGCAAACTGCTTATACTCATCTGCATATTCTCCTTTGATCAACAATGGAGACTTACCTCAAAACACTATTTTCAACAAAAACAGCAGTAAGATCCAGAACTGTAGAGAAGCTAGTAGCTGGGTCTGAGGCAAAGCAGATGCATGCAGAGCTAGCAATATACAGGTAAATATTCAGGAGGTTGGCTTTCTAACGGTTAGGAATATTCCAGGTGTACAGAGAACTCCTCAGGAGTAATTTCTGATACTAAAGGACCTTATAAGAGATGGCTTGCAGGAGCTCATGACTACCTGCACTTACCAGAGCAGCTCCTAGCAGAAGACAACTGTGATGATCAAATGCCTGCTGCCTTCTTATGAGTTCAGTCTGGCTCCAAGTTTGAACTAAGCTACAGGAATAAATGCACATCACATAAGTAAATGAGAATTTGCCTGCAATACTTTGCACAATACATCCTAGAACAGATATTTTTATTTTTTTTTAATAGCTATGAGGAATATTGGAGGTTCAAAGACATACCCTATGGCTGACCTGTACATCCAAAATGCTTTCCTCCTCCTCCTCCTCTGGTTGACATCATAAGGATAATATTATGTTTAAGTACAAGGAGCTAGTACTTTCTACTACCAAATTTCATCTCACTTTTTTACTGTAGTCAATGAGGTTATTTAATTCTTATCACAGGACTACCTAGCCCTCCTCAGTATAAGCAATACCTCTGCACTTTGTGACCATCATGAATTTCATACACAGACATAATTCCTTCTCTTCAATTACTAGAAAATAGCAGTAAACCCTACTGGTTCTGCTAGTAAAGCTGCGTGTCCTGCACACTCTGCTTTCAGTTTATTCATCATCAGCCTCCCTTTATCCTGCCTCATACACACCACAATTCTTATATTAATCTCTGTCACTTCTACCTCAAGTAGTAATTTCCAAGGGGGCAAAATGTCAAATTCTTCACTTGATCCAGACAAATTAGGTCCAGTGTATTTCCCTTTTCTAAGAAAATCAGTTATATTATCAAAAAGACATATTAGTCTGACACAATCCATCTCTGACAGAACTATAAGACACTGTATGCTGTTTTCCATTAGCCTCCATCTCCTTAACAGAGTTTTCTCCACACCATCACCAAGCAAAACATTAGAAGTCAAATCAAGAGGTTGGTAAAAACACCCAGATGACTTTTTCTACCCCTTTCTGAGCCTAGATGCAAAAGGTAAAACCAAACTGCTACTCCAGCACTGCAATACACTGGGCTGGGAACTGCTTTAATTGCCACTTCCACACAGAGTATAATGAAACTCTTAGTTGTTTAAAAAAGAACTCAGGTCTACTGCCATCATGCAGAATTAACACAAATGAAAATTAAACAACTTTTATTGTCATTCCTTTACATAAGTCTTCTGTTTCTACGTATTAAATTTCAACAGATAGGTATGCGTTAACAGCAGTAATCAGATTTTTTCCTTTGACCAACTTCAAATATAGAAACCAGCTTTTTGTCATGTTTCCTCCGAATCAGATGAAAAAAATTTATTATTTGTTTTCTAGAGGAAGTAGAAGCTTTTTAAATTCTACCAAAAAATCCTCAACCTAATCTATGAGCATTATTATTAAGCTCACCCACCCAGTTCCTCTCACCACAAGTGTGTTTATTGGACTGAACCTTACATCGGCATATAGTTAGAAAAAACAGTTCCTCAACAAACAGTTTGTGACCTAATAAATAATGAATGTACTCTAATAGGACTAATTCTGAAATCAACTGTTTGCCAGTCTCCTTAGAAACTGAATAGTACTTCAGTCTTCCAACTGTTTCTTGTTTATTCTTTATTAACTGAATCTCAGTCCTGCTATTCCACCTACCTCTATTCCTTAACTCCGGAACAGGGCCTTAGAGCAGACCAAGACTTTAACCAGAAACTGCATTATCTGCCGTTTCAGAGATACTATTGATATGTTAAGAGTGCATCTCTAACAAACAGAAGCATAGCATGGAAATGCATGAGTTGGCTCCTCACCAAGGAGTTTAAATAGGTCTACACAAAGCTTTGATACCCTAATTGAACTAATCTAACTCAGAACGGTTATCTGTAACAGACCTTCCTAAGCCTCATACAAGTGATTTTTTTCTGCAGCTAAGTAAAGTGTGGGTACATATATTTGAAAAAAATACGTTTTGGTTTTTTGTGGTTTTGGTTTTTTTTTTAAAAAAAATATATCTATAAAAAGCATGTGGGGGAAAACTCCTAAGCAGGGTTACATAAATACTCTACTCTCAAAATCACCAATTTTGTTTTCTCATATGATATCCCCCCAAAAAGTTTTAATCATTATATAATAGAATCAGAAAATATTCACTCAGAGACAATATCAGAACTGCATTTGGTGTCTGCCTAGGATTTTTCAGTTCCAACCAGGAAACCGAAAAAATGATCACTGCTGCAGTTTTGAGATGAACTTTCTACAGCACCAACCTCTCTTCTTTTAGAGCTGCTGTTCACAGTCCTCCTCCTGTTCCTGCTACTCTGGGACTAAGTTACTATGTCTTTTCCTTCATTGAGCAACTGTAGAAGAGATAAGGAAGGGACGTTTTAACAAGGACAGAAACCACCAGCAGATTCCCCAGGTGCTCGAACTCGATTTGGAAAGATTACACAGGAAAATGACAAAGTATGCTGATGGCACACATTCATTTAGAATAATCAGATCTGAAGCTTGCAAAAAGCTCTAGAAGGATTTCAGGACACTTAGCAAATAGGCAATGCCACCAAGAGTGAAACTCTAATCGCTACCAACAAGGTAGAAGATGAGTAACAATTACCACTCAGGAAAGACGTTTTGGAGTCACCGAGTATGACTCCTGAATAACATCAGCTCAGTGTTGGACAGCATATTAAGAAACACAAAATAGAAGTCATGGAAGTATTAACTAAGAAGACAAGTCATTAGTATAGTAAATGGTATTAATCCAAAGAGTTGTCACCACAGATGGACACATTAGAACAAAAAAAAAAAGTATGATGAGGATGTTGAGAATCATACAACAGTTTCAATACGAAAAGCTAAAAATAACTCAGGATCCTACAGGTTAGGAAAAAGAAACACTTGACAATATCAAAAAGATGAAGAATCCCAAAAGAGATCAATAAGGACTTTTTACGCACCATTTCTCAATTCCTCACAAAAGAAATATAGAGCAAAGTTGCTAGATCCATTATAAAACAAACCAGAAAAAAGTGGTTTTCACACGGCTCAGAAAAAACGTAGAACCAAAAAACCATTGCCCTTGCATGTTGTGGGTGCCAAAAAGGAACCCGGCTTTAACACTGGACAGGCTACCGGCAGCTACTGGAACACAATCACCTAGAAGCAGTCTCCTGTTCAGAAATGTTTTGAAGAGCCGAGTAGTAGAAAAACGGAGAAAATGCTTAATAACTGTACTGCTGCCCATTCTCTAAGCTACCTCTGTTGACCACTACTAGGTAAAAGGCTGGATATTTCTGACACAGCTTCAGTCAGTACAACCACTTCAAAACATGTTTTATGAAATAGGGAGAAGAGGAAAAAGGAAAAATTAAGGATTCTGTATTATTCAAATTGCCACAGCAGAAACTTTGAAGTAACAACGTCCACAGACTACGATACCACTTTGCTTAGGCTGCTGAGGCATCTATAATCAGACGTCTACTACAGTGACTTTGATAAAATACCTTACAATTCTCAAGGAGGGTATGGACAGACGGTCCTGCCTTATCTGCTCCTGACAACTCCTTCGCACACGACATGTTTTGACACAGACCATCTCTGAGCAGTCCTAGGACATACCCATGGGTGTTTACCACTGATAGCATTTTCATGTCTTTGGTGAGGGATGATGGTTGCCTACACAGTAAGAAAACAGCACTGAAACAGAACAGGAAAAGGCTAGTTTGAATAGTCCCAAGTCTTCAAAGTCCTGGAAAGGTCAGTCTTATCTACCTCTTTCTAAAGGTTTTCATATCTGTATAAAAATTTTACACTGTGTTAATGATTCCCAATCCAGTGGAAATATCAGCCTATCATGGTGATCAACTAACAGAGACTGTGCAATGCAGAGATTAAAAAAAAAAAAGGCTCATGTAGCTGGATCTTATTTCACCTACCTGTCACCCACATCCACAACTCCAGGAATATATTAAAATAAGTACAGTATTATTAATATACACTGAGTAAGCAAGCAGATGCAAAAGCACAGGTATCACTAGAAGGACAGTGTGTCTAATTTACATCGCTCAGGGAAGCAGAGATTAACAGAGTGGTTTTTAAAATACCTCCCTTGAACTATGATCCTGAAGCCTCCAGAAACATCTAGCAGTTAGCTGCAAAAACATCACTTCCAGTGCTCAGACAGCTGTTACAGCTGAAATCTATGATATTTCTTAGAACCGTGATTAAGTGTGCAGTTCCTGCTAGTCTCCATGGAGACTGATGTTGGCTCAGCAAAAAGTCACCAAGTGTTTTATAATAATTCCTGTTCGTTTTGAAATTTCCAAGCACTTAACTTGTTTTTGCCTATCAGATGTTATTTCCCCAACGAAAATCGCAGCAGTAAAAGCAACCGAAAGCACTAGCAAAACTACAAAAATATTTTTACAGCTCTTTTCACATGCAGCCGAAAATTAAACACCAAAACATACATTTAAAAAAACAAAAAAAAAAGGAATCTCCAAAACTAGAAATCAACCAGTCAGTTCTACAATCTTCACATTACATGTATTTGTGCACCGAGTACACTATATTTAGCTGCAAAAGAATCCTTTTGGGGATAATACAATACTGTACTCCGTATTTTGGCTTACATAATTAACTCTTGCCCTTTTTATCTAAAGGCTATTCCTTTTGGGAAGTACCTTATCTGACACGTTCTTAATTGTCTCGTACCATGATAATAACTACAACAGTCTTTAAGCAAGAGTGCATCTTCAAAGAACCTCCCTCCTCTGTCCAGTTTTGTTTTTCCTTTAAGGAAACATAAGCTATTTCACTACAGCAGACAACAGCAAATTCTACCTTGCACAAAAATTAACTTGAAGAATTTGGGCTTCCCAAATACATAGGTGAACAGCAGCTTGCAACATGTGCAATTATAAAGCTCTTTTAAAAGGTTCTCCATAAATACGCTAAGTTTAGTGGTAAAAATACTGCAACGTTTACACAGTATCCACAGATAAACAGGCAAATACAGTCTACAGTCTCAATTTAGCACTGTACTTTTTTAAACCTTAAACCTGGCCATAAGCTTATTTTGGCACAAAAGAGTTTTTTATACATGTATACATTTTACCAGAAATCCTTAGATAGAGTTTACCTAGAGTAATTTGTACTTGTGTATCAGTAAAGATTCCCAAATAATTTCACCCATGAATAGACTTCAAAAGCTCTTTGAGATTACCCCCTGTAAAAAGCAATAAAAAAAATTGTCATACAAGGTTGGTTTGCTTTTTTCAAAGAACAGCTGGGGTTGGCAGGAACCTCTGGAAGTCACCTTGTCCATCCCTCCTGCTCAAGCAGGGCCATCTAGAGCAGGCTGCCAAGGACCACACCCAGACACCTTTTTAATATATCCAAGGACAGACACTCTACAACCTCTCAGGGCAATCTGTTCCAGTTCTCGGTCACCCTCACAGTAAAAATGTGTTCCCTGATGATCAGGCAGAACCTCCTGTGTTTCATTTTGTGCTCACTGCCTCTTGCACAGTCACTGGACGCTACTGAAAAGAGCGTGGTTCCACCTTTTTTAGCCATTCTTTCAGGTATTTGTACACACTGATGAGATTCTCCCCGAGTCATCACTCCTCTAAGCTAAATGGTTGAAGTGCTCTCAGCTTTTCCTCGTAAAAGGTGTTCCAGTACCTCCACCATCTTTGCAGCCCTTTGCCAGACTCTCTCCAGTAGTTCCACGCGCTCTTTTACTGGGTAGCCCTGAACTGGACACAGGATTCCCGATGTGGTCTTATCTGTGCTTACCAATTTCAGATGCCTTCTCATACTAGTACATTTCATTTTTTTGTCCTGAACTTATCACTTAAAGTACAGCTATCTGTGCTTCAGTTTATACTGAATATTGCTGCCTACCTTCACATCAAGAATTATGATCATGTCACTCTCAACGGCTAGCAACTTCATAAACATTATGGATATTCAGTACTATTTTGCAGTATTCTATTTTTCAAGGCATTTACAAACTTAAGCTATACCACTACGGAGCCTAAATTTTTTCTTTCTTGACACATATGGAGGAAGAAACTACAATGATTTGCTATTTTAAATAATCCTTTCCATAAACAGTAAACTTACACACCAGTTTCTTAAGCACAGTAGTAGGCAGCACTGCTGGCCTTCTGGAGCATCTTTGTCTTCATGGAAAATAAACACAGTTTGTTCCATAAGCACTTAGGATGAATTGAGAATGGTGGCCACACTGGTCAAGAGAACATTTATTTCATGAAATAAAGCCTTTTTTCCTGTTTCTTATATCACTCCACCAAGAATGTATTTTCCTTTGAAGAAAAATTGTGTTACACACCAAGCAAATTGTATACATCTATTTCAATACAACCAGAATTTTAATATAAAATGATCAGGATTTTGCATTGTAACTCTAAAATGTTCTAAACTATAAGCAGTGAGTAATTTAAAACAAAACCAAATGCTTTCGGTTTTGAACAATATGTAGCACCAAAGCTGACAGAATAGAAGAATTTATTGGCATTTTACCAACGTTTTTGAGGCAGTTGAGGGAAAGATACTCCAAATCAGTTAAACTGTTTTCTTATTACTTAGGTTCTTGACCCCACTGGAAATAAGAAGCCAAGTCAGGAAAGGAAAAAAAAAAAAAAAAAAAACACACACAAAAAAACCACACACCAAAAAAACCAACACAAAACCAAAACTTAAAAAGTTTAAAGAATTCTGGTTGTCACTTGATTACTTCTTTGTCATAGGAATGATGTTTTTTTCCTTGGCAAGACAAAAAAGTGAAGATTACCTCCTGAAAAAAAAAAGTTTACTGAAATAAATGCTCTAGTTCAAGGCACTAAATCCACCGGTTTCCACACTTCGTATATAAAAAAAAAATCTGTCTACACACATTTTTATTATTTCTTCCCTATATATGACATTAATTCATAAATACTAAGATACTAAACAGTAATAATTCAAATTTAATTTGTGAACAAAAACCTATCTGTGATGCAGTGGAAACTTAAGCACTAGGTTTAAAATAATGCCACTAAACTAACCCAAAACAAAAATAAAATTCATCTCCCTAACAAGGTAGCTACAAGAAAGTATCACCTTACTGGCCTGGAATTGACAGGGATAATACAGCAAGTTAAAAAGCACCTGTGAGTATATCAGGAGGACAGCTTACCTAAATTGTGTCGCTTTGTCTTTGCGTGCTCGTGAATATGTTTCTTTGTAAAACAGCCAAAGAAGACACAGTAGAGGCAAGAGTGGAGTCTGTTCAGGTGGGCACCACACATATGACAAATGCACGACTTTGCCTGGAATAGCGAAACAGACACAGAATATGAGTGACAGAAACGTATCGCCAAGTCCAGCTAAACGGACACAGATCTAACTGCTAGCTTGCCCTTTTATTCCATGCCTTTTGAATGCTGCAGACCAGCAGGGGAAACAGTTCTGCCCTCAGGAGACAAAACCACCAACTAGACATACTAACGGAGAAAACTCTTCTATTTGACCCGTACATTTCCAAGTCTTGATAGGGAGCAGGTCTCATCTAAGAGCAGATGACAGTCCATCCATTTACAACTCTCAGCCTGTAGTTTAATGAACACTGCACGCAGGGCTAAACAGGCACTTAAAATACACAAACAATTCTACCGTTCCCTCACTCCACCTGGACATTTCTGTTCCCATATCAACCACGTACCAGCAGAATGACCTGCATAGCCATGTGCAAACCAGGAGAAAGATGTGTGGGAAATGAACCTGCCACTCCCCCCTCTCAAGATTAACCTGTGTCAGTTCCTCCATCCAGGTCGCTATGAGCCATGCAAACATTAATCGCCGGTGCAAAACCTTTGGGTACTACGGCTTGCATAGCACGGGCTTAACATTACAGCAGCACAGATGCTGACTACCAGGGAGCGAGGCCTCGATGCATCTGTTGTTGCTCAGTTCTTCAGAATCGCCTCCACCCGCAGTCCCTACCTTGAAGCAACAGCCCCTTCACTGAGCTGGTTCAGCTTGCTAACCTGGAAGTCGAAGTTAGACTAAAACTAATCTGTCAGGTTAGTAAATTTGGGGGGTGGGGGGAGCTGGAGTCGACTCGGATGAACATCAGAGCTCAGGGAAAGCAATGCCCAGCAGGAAGGTAAAAGGGGTGAAGAGGCAGCAGTTTCGGGTGGTGGCACCATAGCAAGAACTCTGCTTTCTCACAGCACCGAGCTCCTGCATCCACTCAACAGTTGTAATATAACTTGAACACTGAAATGCCATATACCCACAAACATTTTGTTCCTCTGCTGGGAGATTCTGCCAGATTCATTAATTTCTCTCTACTGGTCCACAAAACCAGTGGCGCAACATCAAATCCCTACCAGTCAAAGAGTTACAGAAATCACTTTTGCCACTCAGGCTGGCTTTGAACCAAGTGTGGAAAGCGATGTGCTGACCACTTCCCAGAGCAACCCAGAATGGGGAGGTGTGTGATCAAAGTTACCACGATTCACTGGAAATTAATAAGCATGTAAGCGTGACTCTATGGTTTGCATTCCTATGATAATGATACATTTTAACAAGAAGGCCTGGAGAAAAAAAAAAAGGCAATTAGAAGGTTAAATAGACTTTTTGGACTCTCAATCATATTTGAAGCACTCTTTAAGCCAACAACACCCAAGACTTTCTCTTAGCATTAAACTCAGATACTTAACAAATCTTTTGCAAAATTACTCCATCTGGTAAGAGACTTAAAGACAGTTTAAGTCTGCTGCTCAACAACACTGAAAACAATTCAGGTCCAACACCATCTGATTGGAAGATACAGACAGGAGAAATTCCTCACAGTAAATTCACTTTTCATCTCAGACAACAGCAACTGCATTCAGACCTATGTTTAAGAGTAACTGAACTTCTGTAACAGCTCAGAGGTAGAGAGATCATTTACAGAGGTACACCTTATTTTACAGACTAATCTGAAAATACTATTCCTTTGCTTGTCAATATAAAAGCACCTTTTTTTTCTTCGTATTAAAAAAAGAAAGAATCGAAATTACTAAAACACTAAGCTATCATCTAACCCATGCAGTGCATTTCATCAAAAATAACCCCCAAAGTTCTTCAGGAATATTTGCCCAGTCTGCCACAACTTAAAATTAGTGCTGAATAAATGATGCATGATCCTGTTCTCTAGTTTGGCATTTTTCTTTCAGAATACTTACAGTTGTTAAAAAAATAATCCACAAAGAAGCTTGCAATATGCTGCACCATGTAATGCTTGCAATATGCTGCACGACGTAATTTATTTACAAGCTTCTACAAATTAAGTCTTAAACCCCGAATCTCACATGTTGCGTATTCAAAGTTCTCCTAAGTTCTGTTAGATGAAAATAAGATTGCTTGAATCAAACTCCACACACCTACAGAAAGAAATATTTTAAAGCAGGACCAAAAAAAATTCACCACCACCAGCACAATTTCCATCTTTAGAAAAAACACTGCATAACTGTCAAACGGCTGCCTAACGGTCGCTCTTTGGCTGCAAAAGCTAAATGGGATCAGCCTATCTGTTAAGATTGCTGCTATGACAACAACTCTAGCAACTAGCTATTTTACTTAGCCAGCTAAAAATAAATCTTTTAGCATTAAATGTATTGTAAACAGACGACATAACAAGCATGTAAAAAGGCAGAAAATTCATACCTTAAGAGTTTTTATTTCAATGAAAATTAAGAGAAATGGAAGAATGTGAAAAAAGTTAGTGGTAAGTTAGAAGTTCAATCACTTAAAGGAAGCTATTTTATCCATATCCTCTATTTGTTCAGTATAGCTCAAGATGGTTTTTCTAAAATTGTAAGAAAACAAGGTTAAAAGACAGAGTGAGGAAAGAAATCAATAGCAAAAACCATAGTGGCTATTCTTAACTAGATTAGCTGTCTCCTTTTCATCTGTCTGTGCTTTTAAACAATTTGCTAAGTTAAAACAAAGCTGCCACCCTCCTACCCCACCCCAAATAATCAAATTACTTTGTTTCATAATACTCCCACCCCCGCGCACATCTCTTGAGGCTACAGTCTAAGATGAAACAGAATACTGCAAATGAATAATCAAAATCAGTCAGATCCATAAAGTCACAAGCCTGCTTTAAAACACAACTCAACTTTTTTAAAAAAGCAAGTAAGGCCTTCCTTACGGTCTAGATGCTTTAGGGAAGTCAACCAGCATTTCAGCTGCAGAATCAACCTGTCACTTCTCCTTTTCTCTGGTACGTCCTCCTAGGTACATGGATCCCTTCCTTATCTTAAGACATAAATGTAGAGTCTTCCCCTTCCTCCATACCCTCTCCCACTATTACTCTGCTCCCCCCATCATTTTATTCTGCTCCCTACTTGCTTCTCTCCTTTATTCTCCTCACCCATACGTACTCCACTCTCCACCTTTAACCCTATTCTCTCTCCCCCCAATGCTCAGTCCCTCACCTCATGTCTCCAGCCAGTCTTCCTTCAGTCCATACTGAAGCTCTGCCTGTCTATCCCCTTTAATTTTGCTTTGATATTCTAACAAACTGCACACACAAACCAGAGGAAGCCCCGACCGTTTTCTTTCTGGAAGATTATAAACATTTTTTTAAACAATGGGAAACTGGAAAGAATTGTCCTGCACAATATAAACGGTGTATGCGCACTCGCACCTATGCAGTAACTGACAACGCTCCTGACAAAGCTGCAGAGTGACCAACAGTAGCTATCCTAATTCCCTCTTCAGGGTTTTTTCCTCTACTGATCTCCTCTACTGCTAGTAAGGCAGTGGTAACTCACACCCCCAGACCCTCAGCAACGGTTCTGTACTTTCTTTCAAGGAAGTTCAAACGGCCTAGCAAATGAGGATGTAAAAACTAGTGCACGACACACAAAAGGGAACTGTCTGTAATCACCTGCAACACGGTCAAGCGAGTCCATCTCTAAAAGGCTACCTGCTCTTAATATTGTTCATAGCTATGATATGAAATGAGTTAAAAAGAAAGCAGCAGGCATCAGTAGGTCAAAAACTAGACTGCTGACACTTCAAGTCCTCCCAAATTGTCAGAACAGCTTACTATTAGTTTACCATCCTACCATCAAAACAGCAGTGGAGAAAATTAACACATCCAGCAGACGGTGGCTTGCCCTAGCAGTTCTCTGTCCAACACTTCCCATTCCTGCTCGGGCTCCACCTAAAGCAAGAAGGTCAGGCTGGGCATGTAGCTTCGGCAGTTCCAAACACCTACAAACCCGTTTCAACTTCATATAATATTGGCTCCTCAAATCAATGAATGGCAGTTTCGAGTGGCAATATACTATCCCCGCAAAGCAAACTGCACAGAAAAAGTAAGAGGCATACATAGACCTCTGCTGTTGCAAACTATCCCTCCATATTTCCAGTTATTTCAGAAGCACCTTTAGAAGCTCTATTTTTATTTAATTGCACATGAGAGGAAACCATCTTTTTAAATAAGTTTTCCATTAGGGTACTTAAGGAGTCTTGCCTCTTATGTTCACACTAAATATACCAAAGCACTTTCAGAATAGAGCTGTTCTCAGTTACAAGCTTGTAAGCCAAAGATCTCCTACCTTTCACTGTCTGCAACCATATTCACCACAAAGGTTCATGGGAAAAGATGAACTAGGCAACACTAGCAAGACAGTGGGAGGCTTGAGAGGTTAAAAAGATCATAAGGAAGGTGTTGCCACACTGTACGTGTTCACCAGTAACTCAAAGCAGCACATTCTTAAGGTACTCTCAAAGCAAATACACTAGCTACGGATCCCTGCAAGTGTTTGATCATGTACAAATTCTTAGCATTAGGAAAACAATTTTCCCAATATGAATCTACTTCCATTTCCCCACTTTTTACAGTAAGTTTTTATCTAAAACAGAGGTAACATTTAGACACATCAGAAACAAGAGGAAAAAGTATTTAATTTTCTAATACATTTTCATCATTATTGAAAGTCTTTGAAGTGGTGGTATGCCCAAACCCAAGTCTAATTCTTCAGAAAGAACTTCAATCTTTGTCCACATGGATTAAGGTGTTTCTTGTGCAGCTCTAAATACGCCTACCTACAGAATACAGGTGTATGTGGGAAATTCTCCCTCTATGCCTAACTTTGTCACCATAATCCGCTTTGCTCCCAAGAAGTAACATTTGTGCTCCAGAAGCATTACTTCAGCTCAAACTATTCCTTACAAGGTAGTGCTTAAGTGAAGGAAGGTGAACTCCAGGCACAAGGAGACACGGAGGAGTCCCACTCCTGTTGAACTTTGAAGTAGGATTTCTGTGAGAAATTGAGAAACCTATTCCAAAGTTAACCTTGCTACAACCACCGCAGCAGTTATTTAGGCAGGAGAAGCTGCTAGCCCTAAAGTCACGAGGCAAAATTTAGCAATGCTATGAGATGCCTGAAAGCAGAGTATCTGTAATTCTCAGTACTTTCCCTCCTGTTATGATTTTGTATTTCTATGTTGAAACTTGCTTTGAGTTAAACCTAGAAATTATGAGATAAAGAAATACATCCTTTCAAGTCCAATCCCCCTTTCCCAGTGAATCTTCCCCACACTGGTGGGAGAGGGAAGTAGCAGAAAGCAATAAATGAGGGTCCACTTGCCCACAGCCTCAGGTACCTGTGACAGCTCCCCCAATAGAACTCTGCTTTCTTCAATTCTTAATCCCTTACAGACACACAAACAAAAGTGAAGAGACCGATTTAAAGTCTGCAGTGCTCATTAGTTTAACAGCAGAATAGAGGAAAGAAAAAAAAAAGAACCCCCAAAACAGAAAAGGCAGACTTTTGACAAACTTTTCAGATATGAAGTGCAAATGCCCTCACTGGGCCACAGATCAAGACATTTAAGGGAAATTTTTCTAGGTACAGTCAATCCTCTTTGTCAATTCTTGCCTCTCCTATTCACCTTGCCATGTCTAGACCATAGTTTAGGCACAGACTTTTATTTTTATTCTTGTCCATCCGTTCTCAACCAATTCTTGCCCAAATGTAATGCAGACACAGCAGCACATGTTGAGTGACAAACAGCATGCTTCCCTCAGCCTATTTTTTGAAAGAAAAAAGGACAGATAATCACAAAAGGTCACATTACTGACCACTGCTGCTTTCTTCACTGAAGATGGAGACCCTATGTCTAGTCCAACAGGAGCATTTCTTCTGCCTTGTGGGAGGAGAAAGCCAGTATTAAACCACAACTGACAAGATTTATTACTCTCGAGAACTCTTTGCACCTCAATAGTAACAAATTTAGGTCAAATCTCCCTTATGACATTTCTATCACTTCTTAGTCTACATTTACTTCAAGATTCACTGTATTGCCTTCCTAAGGCAGGTATGCCACAGACCCATCATCCATTAGTGGCTGGGATATTTCATTAATTCAAATAGTTGAAACTTCCAAGCCATGTTCTTAGGTTTCAAGAAACAGAAAGAAGGAATTGATTCTACAGTTCTCTGTGGTATGGCATATAAATCACTCCTCCACATGGTGATAGGATGAGTCAGAGTCACTCTGAATCAGCGCACATTTCTGACACACCAGCTTTGAAAAAAAAAAAAAATTCAACTTAAGTATTGTTCACTCACTTCCTGCAACTTAGTTTTAATTATGATATTGTCCCATTAGATATGTCAATTATTTTTTAAAAGAATATGCCGTCAATCCTGTAAATGTTGTTTCCAGCCCCACTAAGGTCAGGGCTACTAGTACTAGCAACACTGTGCACTAGTTAGAGAATTTTGTGGTTTGGTTAAGTGTTCAGAAAGTCACCTTAAAAAAAAAAAAGCCAAGTACAGGTAACTCCTTAAACTGGGTTATTCTATATGTTTGTTTAGACAGCAGCAGAAAAAGACAGTTAAGTATTTCAGCTCTGTTCAACAGCAAATATTAAATCTAAGGCACTTGCTCTGCACCAGTGTATTTGCTGCCTCCCGTATTGCCACTGGGTGCGGCAGAGATGTCTACACAGCTTTCCTACTCTGAACAGGACATTTGGCTCAGACCATCTGAGCACAAGTTTGAAGACGATATCACAATTTATAAATAAAGATGAAATAGTCTAAGTTGTTAAATAATGTCACAGTTCTCAAACTGAGTGTAAATAAAAATATCGTTATGACCATCTGAGCAGCTTGCTGTCCTTCTGTAGATTAGATTAACCCATGGCTAATTCCAACAAATCCTACTTCTGCCTGTGAGTGAAAATAACGTCAAAGAGGGGAAAATGAAAGTACTGAGTTGCTAGAAAGCAACTTGAGGAAACTTTCTTTTTTTTCTTCCAAACTGATAAAACTTTTCCATTCAAGACACTGCTGTGTTCCAGCAAGGGTACAAACTACTTGTCTTTTGATAAGGCAAAGTAACATGCACGTTAAACTCACCTGTTTGAACTTCAGAAACACTCTATCTTAATTTAACCCTGATTTTGAAAAAATATTAGTTCCACAGTACCTACCACCAGAGAAAGAATGATTAAGTATTTTCTGCAATTCAAAATTCTGAAGGCAATTCCCCTCCCTCCTTTATTTTTTCAGTTGGGGTTTTTTTTCCCTTCTATCTTCATGGAAGACACATTAGCAACCAGACAACAGAAACAAGATTTGCAGTTTTTGAGATCAATATCAGAATATTTTGAATGATCTGCTTAATTAGTACTTTTTGGTCTAAAACTTTTAAAAGTACACTAATCTTATTCCTTTTTCAGTTGCATATTTTGGTTTTGACAAATTATCTCAATTTCCTCATCCGGCAATAACAAGCCTCTGCTAAGTGTTCTGTGGTGCTCTGATGCCAGGCTGACAAATTCTCAGGAGGCTGGGGAGAATGGGAGTTTATCCTAATGTAATAAAGCAGCCTGAGCTACCTTCTGCAGGAGTGACAGCTTGCCGTAACAGCAGTGTGGCTAGCCCACCAGGAGCCAAAGCATAGTTGGCCAAATATTTTGATTGGACCAGGATCCCCATCCAGAGAAATAATAATGGTAGAATTTGGGGGGTCGGAGAGAGAGGAGGAGGGCAGGGGGAAGAGACCAACTAGGTTGTTTCCAGTTCCTGAACAGGTCTTCTCAAGTGTAAAATTAACCACAAAAATGCCTGTGGAAGCCTGACAGTATTTTGTCTTTTCCTCTGGAGATAATAAACAACTGTTTTTATTCTCTGCTCAAAGGGTGGGAAGATGACAAGAGATGTACCGTGATTTCAAGAGTTAGCTGAACACCAGAAAAATGCTCTATATACAGTAAATTGTTAGTAACAAAGAAAGAACACTGAATCAAAGACAAGACACAAGAGGAACACGCAGGTAAACCCTTCAAGTTCACAGGGCATAAGCAATACAGAGCAGCTGGTTTTGTAACATGTGAGAAAAGAGGCCATCCATAAAACCATCTTCTAGACACATCAG
>NW_009601044.1:97674-100795 GCF_000690535.1 Cariama cristata
ACAACATTCAGAATAAGCCTGAAAGGATCACAAATATCATATGAAATAACACTATCCATTCTGCTGAAGGATGAAAAATCTGGATTATGTCATCCCAGAAACTTTCACAAAGCAGGTAATATCCCAGCATCCACTGAGTTACGCATCAATAGCCAGAGCATTCACCTTCCTTCTCCAAACCGTACCACAAAATGGGAATGGATATTACTGAGGAGGTTCTAGAGCACAGTGAGTAATGTTAACAACTCATTTGCACAGCAGTCCTGTTCCAGTCCTAAATTGGCAGGGGTTCATTCCCTACCATTGTTAAGGAAAATATGGGCAGCCTTTCACCAAGCAGCATGTGAAAAAGGTGCAGTATAAAATACGGAGACTCACTGATCTGCACTGAAAGAAGCAAGTCTGAAATAGCTTTGAGTCCAAAAAAAAAAAGGCAAACAGGTTCCACATAAAGAGCTTTAAAAATTCTTCCATATATACTAAGTGTCAGATACTATAGTAGGGTTTTTATGACTCCACATGTTTTTCTGAATTCTTGAGTACACTAATTTAGAGCATAAAGACCATTTTCCACTGTGCCCAACCATACTACAGGTGCTCCGAGACCAGTGAAGGGAGAGGGAAAAGAAAAAAAAAAAAAATCACTGAAAGTTATTTCAGAAAAGACCACCTCCTCTTCCCCCCTTCCTTATCCATAAATACTGGATTAATACATACAAAGATTGATTTATAGGAATCAGAAAAGCCTTCCTAGAGCCTTTCTTCCAGAAAGAACCAGACCTCTTGAGGACAGATATTTTAGTTCTCACCTACTAAACTTGATCCAGTTGCTAATATCATGCCATTATACACTAGGATTACTCTATGTTAAAGCAACCTTTCCCATTCCTAAGTGAGCTACTTCAAGTAGGTGATTTTTTTTTTCCCCAAAGGTTCAGAACAAGAATAACAACTTGCTTTTAATGTGGTCTTTCATTCAATAAGATCAAAGCTCCAATAAGGCTCCACACTAAATGGCAGGATGGAAAACATCAGTAAACTCATCTTATTTGTCCCCTTCCTACTGGAAGGGGCTGGTTTAAACTGTTCTGTTTCATCTCATACAATTTGCACCTAACATTTTTCTAAACTAAGACAGGTGACTTCATGCTGATGAGGAGCACTCACATTATTTGTTCCACTGGCTCAATCGTAGGTGGAACCACCTTCAAATGAGGGGCAGTGACACACATTTAGAGCAACTGCAGCTGTTTGTGCAGTAATCACACCTTCCTGCTCT
Source organism: Cariama cristata (assembly GCF_000690535.1). Lineage (NCBI taxonomy): Eukaryota > Metazoa > Chordata > Aves > Cariamiformes > Cariamidae > Cariama > Cariama cristata. The sequence goes on from NW_009601044.1 coordinate 98,954, forward strand.
AAAACAATTAGACTATGCAGCTGGAGAGTCCCTTCTATTGACAACCCGTGCTATATTAAGCTTGGAGTGTACGTACCCTGAAGGGAATTTACAGATAAAGCTCCAACACACAAAAGTTAAGGCATTATATGTATGGACAATACTCAGAAAAGAGACAACACGTTTTTCTGAATCAACTCTGCAACAAAGACATGTTCTTAAATGAGAACAATGTTGTAGCCAAAGCCTATCCAAGCTCCAAAACCACAGCTTTGGTTCAAGGGCTTTTCTCAAGAGAGCAGCGCATGTCAATCTAAAAGTAGAGAATTTTGATGAAATTAAGAATTGTAGTTGGGGATGAAACAGAGATCTGACTAGTTATCATTTAACCTCCACATACAGATTTTTTCCTGCTCTACTTACTCTGGATGATGTATCATGCCAAGAGCTGGACATCAAATTTTTTTTTTACTTTTATTTCAAAAAAACCAAGCAAACAACCAACTTTTTCCAATTTTGGTTTCATACAAAATTCCACAGCAGGTACAAAGCTGAAGTGAAACTCAGGAGGAAAAAAAAAAAAAAGTTGTGCAATTTAAAAGACAGACAGGACAAGCTAGAGAAGAAAACAGGAGGACGCTCTAAAGATGTAATTTTGGTTGTCCCATATATAGTCACAGTAGTAAAAAGCTGTATTTCAACAAAAGCAAAGCAATTCTCTGGAATTCAAATGATTATGCTGAAATTGCGTATTTGTTTCTCCTTTGGTAGGTGCCCATCCCCACCACTAGCATTTACAAATCCAAATGATTTCTCAAGGAATCTGTAAAAGATGCTTTTAAGAGCCTATTGTGGTTTTAAACCATTTAAATAATGGATCCTGTTCAAATTAAATCACATGTCCTTCTATACTAAGATTCTTTTAAAACTGGAAAGTGTATTTGCCTTGTGAAAACTTGTAAGCTGCCTAAAGTTCAAATGCATGTCTCTTTCCCCGAATATATACCATGCATGGATATGTTCTGTGTGTTGATTTTTATCTATTTCCTGCAATGCACCACTGCAGTAGCGAATTTCACATGAGAACAAGGGGCTTGCCAATACTGCAGTAGTGTATTCTAAGATCTAGTACAAAATCTATTACTTTACCTCACCATTCTCCCATGTCAGCAAATCGTGGAAATGTTTTTAAACGTCCTATTAGGTAATGTATTGATCTAATCTGTGAGCACATGACTTGGGAAGCAATTCAAGGAGCAAGCTAAACAGACAAACCTGCTTGATGCTGTGCAGAGTCTTATTAAATGCTGCCCATGCTGCAGAGATTGTATTTTGCCCTGCATAAAACTAAGAGATCGGATTCTTCATATGAAAACAGGTATGCTCTTGAGAAGCGTGCCATACTACTTTGACGGAAATACTCTAGATAGCATGCTTTCAGAAAGAAAAGAAAAAAGAAACTTCAGGAAACGTAGGATCAAAGCCCTATCAAGTTCTACTCATTTAGAAAAGCACAGCTATTTCAGCTATCTTTTCTTTAACTTCTCTAAGATGTCCATAAAAATATGTGAACTTAATTAGTTCACATCAAAGTCAAAGCAATTCCGCTAGTAGGAAAGATGCATAGGATGATGCTACAGCACAGATTCTCTGTGGCATGACTTATTTATGGGACAAATACTCTCAGCAAAAAAGGAGACAAGTAGAAAATGAGCAGCAAGAGTGACAGAGTGCATCTATTAGCGACTATTTATTTTATTAAAAAACCACCAAAACAAAACCAAAATCCAATGTCGCACTAAAAAGGGTAGATCCATTGTTGAAGCCTAACCAAAAAGCATTGATCTGGTAAAAAACATTCCT
>NW_009601044.1:100808-120425 GCF_000690535.1 Cariama cristata
CTGCTTTTAAAAGCTTCCTATCAGTTATGCACCATTCTGTCAAGATTTTAAGAGTTATTATACATGACATTTTTATATTTAGTGCAGCAAAGCAAGCCAACTGGTAGTACAGAAATTAACCCCACTGCCTACAACTTCTCTAACAATTTTGGGTTTCAAACGATGATACATACAACAAACAAACAAGGCATACAAGCCAAACTCTCTTCTTGACATAAGAATAAAACTTCCTCTTTGTCTAATAGGAGCTGAAGACAAGTTCTAGTCCCCTCACCAGGCCTACAACAAAAATCATTACAGAACAATAAAATAAACTGCCCTTTTGGTTTTATAAGAGCTATACAGAACATTTGCTGATTCTCCTTCCAAAGACTGATTTGCCAAAAGTACTACGTATCATTCCCAAGAAACGCATTCCCCCTTAAAAACATGCCAGAAGAATGTGCCTACACCGAAATGACCATTAACCCAGACAGGTTAAATAGTCTTCATCACAGAACAAGTGCATCCTCTAAAGTTACACAGCGAGTCTTTTGGAGAAAATAAGACAGAACATTCACAGGATCTCAAACAACAGTGCTTTCACTAGCATGAAGCATAAAATGGAACTATAATGGACAAACTAGAAGTTTTGCTTGTCTAGTTCCACTTACAATAGTAAGACATCAGCATTTGAGGACGTACTTATGTTCACCTAGCTGTATACATACAGGAACACTCTAAGCCAACTAGCACATTACTGCCTAGGAACATCCAGAGAATTAAAGCAAATTCTCAACATGCTTGCACAGAACATGCTTTGATATCTAGTAAGCTGAAGCTTACTATTACCTCATACCTCAGTACAAAACAAATTAATAATTCATTTTACTAGAGCTAAATAAAAGGTCTTTCATTCACTAGAAAACTTTCATGCAAATTCATAAACCTGAAGTTATGGAGATAAGGCAGAGGTCATCAGAACTGCAATTCACCCTTTAGAAGATTTAAGATTTAGATAGATGGATATACTGAACTCTACAGACATGCAAGTCAGCTTGGATAAACTGTAATTAAAGCAATATGAACACAAAATACCTTTTAGAAGAGAAAAGGCATTTGGATTTCTCACAATAAAACTGGTAAGATGAATGAAAACATCTTCAGGAAAAAAAACTGGAAAATAAGCATTCTCATGACAAACATTTATTCCTTTATGCATTTAAAGAGCTTGCAAATTGCTGCGGTCCCACAGAATAATCATTAATCCCAAGGTATGTAGGAAGGTGGGCAATAGCTGCCCAGTGAAGAGCTTCTGTCTTTTTACATAGGATGTACAGCCAATTATTATGTTTTAACACTTCATGATGCATTTGAAACATTAACTTGTTTTGCAAAATAAGTTCACTATATCTGTCTCTCAAAGGAATTAATTGGGAGGAGGATAAGTTGTTACTGCCTCTCAGGATCCAGGCACATGAAATTCTAGCTCCTGTTGGTCAGAAGGGCTTGGGGAAGGGGTGATTTCCAAGTAGAGAAATTTAGAATCAACTAAATGGAATCAAGAAGCAACCAAAAAAAACCTCCAACCTGTCCCCTCCCAAAGAAACAAAGAACACCCCCAAAACCCGAGACAAAACAAGAATACATCACAGTACATTCTCAATTTGGCACTTCACTAATAAGACTCGGTTCTGGGAGCTGAGTTTAGAGCATCTTTTCCACATGTTAAGGAAAAAAAAGAAATGCTGCCGTAACAAATACTTCCCTTTTTTCTAGAAACGCAAACTACAAAGTTTCAGCTGTCTGCTCCTGTCCCCCTGCCTCCAAGATACTACCAAGTACTTCGCTAGTTATCTCAAAGCCAACCTTCCATTAAGACAGAAAAGAGCATTTTAAGTTTGCTACATTTGAGGTATCTCTAACCTTACCTAGTTGTGTTTAAACTGAACGTCTAGTAAAATATACAGTCTCTGTAATTCATGGTTGAAATCTCTATTCCTCCCATACTGTAGAGCTTCAAATACACACCAGCAGCAAATTCAAAAAAGGACACCATTTCTTGGTGGTTTCAGGGTGCTACTGAGAAGCTGGGATAGCAATCCTTGGACAGGTTTAACACTGTAAAGGTCATAGTGGCTTGTGAAGCACTTCCTGAATTTCCATTACTGATATTAAGGCCGTTAAAGACACTATTTTTTAAATTTTTTTTAAACGAAGTTTCAGTTATAATGCTGAAAGCTTACCCTGAGGAGTGTAGGATGACAACTTTGCAGAAGTTTTCATTTCTTTCCTCTTTTTGGTTTGTTAACTACAGCTAAAGAGATCTCCTTCTCATACTCAGATATTTTTTTCCCAGCAACAAACCACTCAACAGTATTCTGTTGGTTTTTAGTGTACCAAACAATAGCAATAAGAAAAAAACCCATATATTCCCTTCTCACAGATGCTTGTAAGCCATTAACAGATTATATTTCATGTATTAGTGTCACTGCTCCGTTCAGAAGACCTAAACAGACAAATTTCTGAATTGAGATTTTTAAATAGAGTGTAGTGAAATTAATCCTGATATTTTTAATAGTCTATTCTGTACATTACTAAAAGGAGTGCTATTAGGAAAAAAAGGTTTGGGTTTGGTTTTTTTTAGTCACATGCAAAAGTTTGCCCTTTCTTAATAGTGTAATTACAAATGCAATTATTTGTATCTTTTTGAGGTGTCATCATCAGTAGTTTTGACTTCAGGAAATTTACTTTGATTCTGATCACTCACAGTTTAATAAACATGAAGCAAACCTGGAAGTGAACGAAGTTGACATTCAGGCCCTAAATCTGTCCACTGACATTTGTGTAAAGGAAAAAAAGGAAAAAAAAGGTCTAGAGCCACACTGCAAAGCAATTCTTTGAAGAGCAACACGGAGAACCATCAAATACATTCAAATCTTCATCTTGACCCAGCTCAGACTGCCTGCCTACAATGAATATAAGAACAGGAGAGCATTTATGTGTGGGTCAGATGCCACTTACCCAAGCAGCAAAGGGAGAAGGTTCTACTCATAGCAGCTTTAAACTACATAAATTCACTGGAAGAAAAAAATCTGTCCTTACTACTGTGAGATTAAATATCCAAACAGGGTTAAAGATAAGTATTCTTGTTGCTGTTGTTTTATTATTCTTGCTGCGGGTTTTTTTGTTTAAACAAGCAGCTGCTGCACCTTATTAAAAAACAAACTAACTCAAACCTCCTCTGGTACCTAACAGCAAGAGTGGGAAGTGGCCAGAGCTTTGTGTATTTGACTGGTACTATAGGAAAAATTTTCGTATTCAGCCAGAGAAGAAGCAAGCCCACATCTCTCGACCATGCTTACAATTGCACTGAGTGTGGCAATTGCAGCTGTAAACTAGGGCCAGGCATGGACACCCTGGAGGAGAGAAAAAGGAAGAAGGGTGGAGAGCCCCAACTGACAGGGAACAGGGCTAAAGAGGAGAGAGGAACTGTGCCAAAACCAAAACTGCTGCTGTGACCCACAAGGCAAGACAGGCAGAAGTAGAGAAGGTGCATGACCCAGAAGAGCGCTGAAGATGTAGTACTAGCCACATCGCTAAGACTCTGCATCTCTTGGGACTGAAGCCCACATTACAATAATGCATCTATCACAGGTATCGGGCACGGTAAGTCTATCTTCATCTACAGCTAAGGACATACGATCCAACAGTCTCAAAAATCTGTACGCAATCACAGAAGATACAAAGAAGTATTCCTTTTCCCATTGGCAAATGTGTTCCTAACAAGAAAACATCTCACATCACTCACAACTACAAAAACTGAGACACAAGAAGAAAAGGGGGCATAAGAACAAAAAGATTTTTAATTTCCACAAATACATAAAGAACAATCTTGCAGCAACAACTCCAGTGTCACTGTTGTAGACTTGTAAGTTGTGATTCATGACTATTTTGAAATAGAGTATCTATTCCATGCTTCTAACATTTATTCTGTCCATTAATCATTTGGACCAAACCGGAAAGTAACGTGGCTGAATTTGAGTTTGAGTACTTGGAACTTTTATCAACTTCAGAGGTAGCTGCAAGACTGCAGCAATCCTGAAAATTAACCCACCAGTAGACTCCAGCTAAGTGCTACATGTCCATGGCAGGCATAATCACCTACAGCAAAAGATACAAAGATTTGACAGGAACATTTTGTGCTGACCAGCCAGACCCTGCTCTTCACTTGTCTTCTGTATGTAGGAGAGGAAGCGCTAAACCTTTAACTCAGTGTAACATTCCCTTCAACAAAGGCTGATGACTTTCGTTTAGCACCATTTACACACCACCAGTATTATTTCCACATCTTCCTTTTTAGCAGGCTAGATTACATAATGCTGCACATTGAAACAAAAATTAGTAGATTATAGTGTTTGGTTTCATTTATGGACACTGTGCTTGGTTTGTCATTTAATGCAAAAAGTGTTGGTGTAATTTAAAGCATGGATATAAAAATTAGTTTAGACAAAACAAATACAGACTGCAGCAGCCAGCTGGGCTCAATGGCTAGGAAAGCTTATTAGGCAAAGCACATGCTTTTAGCTAGGACACACCTCTGCATTCCAAAAAGAAATCCCAGCAGGACAGCAAGCTTTCGCAACACAGGCATAAGAAAAGCAAGCAGAAAAATTCCCAGGCTGTTAATTACAGTGAAGGCCTATTTCATAATATCAACAACAGCTATTTCTTCCCATTTTCCTTGCTCTTTAAAGGACAAAATAAAACAAAACCAAGGCATCTCCACTTTTGCCATTTTACTAGCCATGTTTTAAAGAGAAGCCTGTCTCTAGCAAAGCTTCACCTACCCTCTACTGCTCCCAAGGAAGATGTTGGAAGGGCTGCAGAAGAAAGGGTGAAAATACAATTAAGTGCAGATAATGTTACTTTCAGGACCTAAAACATCCCCTGCTTCCTTGATATCAAGCATGAAAGCATACCCAGAGCTGTAAGCATTATACAATCTGCCTGTGTAAACATCAGTTTCTTTCTGAATTTATTAGGTTTCATAAAATTCTAATGCCTCTATTAAAATACGAAAGATGGAAAAGGAAGATGCCATTTCAGCCAAAGTGCTACCAAATTCTGGCAAGATAAAACCCCATCCACTTTCATGCTACCAAATATGGCAAATGCTGAGCCTCCTTGTAAGTACCTTCAGAAGAGTGTGGAAAGTACAAAAAACAAAAAAGCCGAAACAAACCAAAAAATGTAACAACAACTCAGCACTGTTATGGGGTAAAGACTTATCTTACAAAACAATTGTGGAGTTCCGAGAACCATTTCTGGTAGCCAGCTCCAGACAATTATTAGTGACCTTTTGAAAGGAGCACAGCTTTTACTTAAATAATTGAAAAGCTCAGGTTAACAACATTTAAAAAAAATCCTAAAACTATTCCAGTTGTTGAAACTATTCAGAGTTCTGCAGAACAGGAACCATAAAGACAGAATGCTTTCGACACGATGCCATTTGACAGTACTTCAGAACTCATAATACACACGTTGTTTCACATTCTCACAACAGAATGCTCTTTAAATTAAAATACTAGAACTCAAGTTAAAAGACAGCAAAGAAAAATGTTTAAAGGTGCCGAAGAACATCTTAAAACTATAACCAAAACAAAAAAATGCTTATAAATCTCAGCAGAAGACAAAGACCTGATTTTAAAAAGAAAGGCAAATGGATTCACCTTCAGCAGTTTTAACTACTGCCATTATACATGTCAGATCAGTGGAAGTATTCAAACACAATACTCTCACCTTTCAGATGCCCTACTAGCTGTTATGTCTGTGCCCTGTAAGCAAGAAAAAGCAACATGCTACGTAATACATAACATTTTCCACTTGTTTTTGGTGAAGACATTAAGATTTCTATTAAAGATTTAATTTTGCCCAGTGCCAGAGAGCTAGAAGAACAGTACTTTGATGTAGAAGACAATTTGCCTGTCAAAGTTAATGAATTACTCCAGTTGTTCTTTGATTAATCATACAGAAATTAAGAATGCAGAGAAAAGGTTCTCTATGAGAGGAGAAATTTTTCAGAAAGTTTGCAGGCAAGTTCAAGTGTTTTTCATCAGTACTGTGAATCCGTGCCCGGGCATTTCTTTCCCAGTAATGAAACAATTCTTGGAATTGAAGTGCCAAAAGACTTACTCTGAGCAGGATTTCCTGACATCCTGTTTCTGATAATCAAGCGATGGCAGTGGTAACTGATGAGGGAAGTGGGGGAACAGTACTATCTACATGCGTTAAGCCCTGGATCTGTGTTAGGACTCCCCACTTCACCAATCCCAGGTAAATCTTATCTCTTTAGAAAAATGAAGAAAAGATTTATCAAATATATTCACACTCCACATGACCCTTCGGACGAGTGTTTTTGCACAGCAAACTCATCACTATAGTTTTGCTAGAGGAAAGACAAATGATGACACTAAAAAGAGACAGGAGAAAGATTCACATAGTGGACGGGTCAGGAATGCTGTGAAGAAAGGGGGAAAACAGGACTCTAGTGAACGCGACACCTTCTTAGGTATCACTATTGCAGGCAACTCCTTCAACACTTGGTACAAGAAACATGAAGTATAGATAAATGCTGTTCTGTGCAGTGTCCAACCACTAGAACACTTAAATACACACACACTGAGTACAGCTAAAAGTTCATCTCACCATTCATGTAAAGAGTCATCTTCAGTTTCTCGTGAGACATACAGTTTGTCCTCCAAACTTTAAACTATTTCACAAAACCTCTCAAATAACATCCATGGTAAAAAGAAAGCAGGAATAGCTATTTTTACATATCCCTTCAAATTCTGTAAAGCAGCTCAGTTTTTGTTTCAAGAAAAAAAAAAATAGTTTTCCTCTCTGTATCTTACAAAACAGGAATATTGTGAATAAGATCAAAACTGTTTCAGCACCCTTCATTCCTGTCTCTCTTTTCCTTCACCGGCTCTTGGGAAACTTTGGATTTTGAAAAGAACTATCCCATATATATGAATCTTCCTTGTCAAATGAAAATATAACTTATGTACATATACAGACACACACATGTATGTGTTAAAAAAGTGTAACCATTCTACTTGAAAGAAAAGAGAATTTGAATCTTGATTTCCTGTAAAGATGGTTTCAGAATGTACTTTATGTACTCTTAACACTGAGTACATAGTGAGGTCTAGGAAGCCACTGCCAATTTTCAATTCAAAATAGTATCTGAACACAGGTATAATTTGTATGATGGGAAAAGATATGTTTTTTGTAGAGGCTTTGCTCTATTTATGTCTATTTATATTAAAGCCATGGACATTCAGCAGTTAGCATCACACACTTGGACAGAAGCGTATCTGTAAGAGCAGAGAGACCTTTAACATGAGATAAATGCAGAAGAAGAAACTAAAAGCCATTCATCAGTTAGAGTTCTGGAGCACATGCACCTGACAGATTAGTAGTGTGTGGCATTTTAGTAATAACAGTGCCCGCAGAAGATGCTTGAAAGAAGAGAAGAACGTAGTCTGCTTATGCATTACAAGTGATTGCCAGCAACTACTCATGCACATGTCATTAATTCATTCAGACAAGATAGTCAGAACTACAGTCACTGTCACATTTGTCAAGCATAAAAAGACATAACTTAGATTCTACCTGGCATTAGCAAATACTGGGCCCACAGCATGGCCATTAACACTAATAATTAAGATAAGTAGTGTTTCATTTACCATAAGAGCATCTGTACAGTAAAGCTGCAGACTGCTTTCACAAAAAATTACTCAGATAAAATTTACAGTTTATGTTATCCGAAGAGTTTCAAGGTACTTGGGTGCACGTGCACTTTTCATGTAAAGCAGAACACAAAAGAGACAACTTCAGTTGTATAAATATAATAATGGTATGATTCAAATAATCTATTTGGAAAGCAAAAATCACAGAGGATTCCTAACTAAAAAAAAAAGACAAAACTCAAAATTGGAACATGCATTGGTGGAACAAATTGGTTTTTAACTCCTATGGCAAACACGATTGAGCTATTTGCAGACAGCAGTTGTGACAAAGGCAAATCATCTTTTTTGATCATCCAGAGACTGGATGTTGCTGCCATCTACAAAGCCAGACTGGGCCGTAGTGAGTGACATCGTGATTCTGTTTAATGGAATCTCACTTTACTGAGGCTGCCACGATTCAAAAAAGCAACAAGAAAGGAAGTCTCCTCTTTGCCAGCTAAACTCCCATAGTCTGTCTAATGGTAAAGAGGAGCCACTGTTCCTCAGGACACTTGCTCAAGGACAGCAGAGCTTAACTCAGAGCTGTGAAGGAAATGCCTGCTTGAGTTTCAAAACAGGACAGGAATGCAATATCCAAGCACCCTTCCAAGTACAGCTTCAGATTTTAAATAATGCTCCAAAATGGATGTGAAAAGAAGGCTCCGACATTCACATACTTGGAAAAAGATTACTGCCGTGTCTATGGTTGAAAATGCTGACATCTTGATGATAATCCTAAAATATGGGGCTTGTGCACGTGTGGAGTTAAGTTACACCAACATCAGTACAACAATTCCGCATACCAACATAGAACTGCCTGTAGTATGGGATTTTATGAAAATATTGAATTGGAAACTAGAGACAAAGCTAGATCAACAGATCTTTTAAATTCTAAAAAACAAACCCCAAAACCTCCACACCCCAAACAAGCCAAAAAGCATCACTGGAAAAAAGGCAGTAGCTGTAAAGTCTCACAATCCACTGTGCAAACAAGTTGCCCTGTTATTTGGTTTCAAATGTAAGGTGGCCATCTGAAACAGCAGCACTTACACAGTTCATGCAAAAGTTATTCCTGGACAAGCTCAACAGTTCTCCCTAAGGTGTAGCTCTTTGAACATCAGAAGGTCAAACTTGCTGGTCAATATGTAAATGGAAGAGGTAATCAAAACCCTGTTTCTTTTCAAGGGGGGTGGTGGGAGGCGCTAGGTAAAGAGGAGTAGGAAGAGAAAGCAGATCTATACAGATGAATTCCTGTTACCTAAGACTGCTGGGCAAGCAGATAATGGGTTGAAATAACCAGAAGTCCATTTAGAGATAAGAAATCATTCTGCAGTTCTTCAGAGAAGGGATTATCACCACTCAGGATTTACAAGCATTACAAGATGGTCAGCTGGAACACCTTAAAGTACAGTTCTGCTGTTTGATCAATATTCAAAATACAGTCCATCCTCACAGCCATTGCTGCACAGAACAGTATAAACCAGGGGTTTGGAGAATTTACAACAAATCCTCCATTATTTTAGTCTCAAATTAACTAAAAAAAGTGGGTCCTTTAATATTTTACATATTGGTCAGACTTCACCTCTAACAGTCAATATAATAATTAAAGACTTCGCAAACTTAAAGTTGACTAAAATATTACAAGAACAGGCCTGGAAAGATTGCTGTCCTCTATTATTTTTTTCCTAACATGGTTTTGAAAGGGACTGAAGAGCAATGCTCTACAGTAGTGACAATCTTTCAACAGTGGCCACCATTTTCATCATTCTTCAACGAGACTCTTGGGGAGGGAACAGAGGAATGGTGTATGCATTTACAAGAACACTACTGTCTGCATTCACCTGTTCTTTGTAGCAGTTTCATCTGTCCACCTTTACAGCAAAAGAAGATAGTCTCTCTCCCAGGGCAGCTAGGTTCTGCTTCCACTGAGGAAAAAAGTCAGGAACAGCAGCTATTTCAAGGGATAGCAGTTCTTTATTCCAAAGGTTTTATGCAGCTCTTTTGCTGCCAAGTATTCTCTTAGAAAACAGGGAAAAAATTCAGAGTAACCATTAATATTGTATGTAATTTAAAAAACTACTAAATTCTTCTTTTAATCATACAAGAGGAGACAAGAACATCAATGGCCATACACATCCAAATAAATTACCAAAAAATATAAAGGGGGGGGGGGAGTGCTGCTCTAACACAACACAGCAGACCTTGAATCCTCTTTAATTGATCCTTAACTTAGTGAACCTGATCCTTAAAAAGGCAGAGAAGAAACAATTCTGTACTATACTGGATACCACACACCTTGAAGTATCTTCTATTAACCTTGAGAAGGAAAAGTGGAGAACGGTAAGCAGATTATCATTGACTATGTATGTGTGTGTTTTTTTAATTACACACCAAAAAAACCCTATTTAAAGTCAAAAATCCATGGCAATGATACTCTGTGCAATTAAATGAAGTGTTAAAACCTCAAAATTCAAATTGAGACTTTGAAAAGTTAAGATTTAGAAACACATTTATATTGGCCAAAAAAACCCCAAACCCGAGCTCTACCCAACAGCATATCACAAAAAAGTAAGTGTTCTTACAGGCTTCTAAATACCAAAACACATTTTCTCATCACACAGTTCTAGTCTCTCATGATACGAGATAAAGTTCAACATGAGTCTTCCATGAGACACTGCAATTGAAATGAGAAATAAATTTTAAAACTATTTACAATACTTATTTGCATTTTTAGTAAAACAATATAGATGAAGTCACTGTACGATTAACACTGATACAATGGAACAGTGACTGTTCAGTGTACCAGTACTTAATAACTGAATGTAGACTGATTGGAACAACCTAAGTGACTTTTTTTTTTCTTTTATGGTTAAGATAATACCATGGAGAAGAAGAAAGCTTTACCAAAAGTAACTATTAAACCAGCCTTTAAATTAATTACCTACAGATACACATACATCTACATATAAAATACAAATTCAATGTGAGACACTACCTGATAGATGAGACAGAACAGTGCAAAAGCTTAATGAAGCACAGGCTTAAGAAAAAAACAACCACACACTTCAAACACAGAGACTGCTGGCAAAACTAATAAAATTAATGCTTTCTTTGTTGATCATAGATGAATTACAATTACAGTTTTATTGCTCTGTATTTTGTTCAAATATACCCTAGTGTACCTTGGCACAAACATACGCTTCGAAAAATCAATGGAATGATTAGAAAAGCTGTAGAAAATTAGCGCATTGAGTAAATTTCTCCTAAGAAATTGTTAACAGACATTAGATATCATAGCACTGCTTTTGAGGGACATAACAGTGCACTTATGCAGTTCTCCAATTTTAAAAAAAGTTATCATTTCCAACAGGCTTCCCATCAGTCAATATAACGTTACTTCAAGATTCTCTTTAAAAACAAGGAATGGTGGTAGAATCAAGAAATCTCGGGTGCTACTACAGCACTGAAGTGACAGGTTCTAGGTTTTCAGACTGATAGAAAAATTTTCTTTTATTAAGTGGTTTTAAATTTGAATTTCAACACATGCATGCACCAATAGAGAAAGTTATCAGTTATGTTTAACATGCAACTACACAGACTTTGCACAGAATTTAAGCATTTAAAAGACAAACAAAAAAAGCAAGACGGTCCATCCATATGAAAAAGCTCTGCTCACACAATAATTTCTGCTGACATTATAACGTCCTTTGGGGAAATGAAACTTGGCCGACAGTGCCTGCACCAAGGCCTCACGTTAGCAACTGCGTATGAGAGAACACATTGCTGGGATGGACAGCATCAGCTATACCACCAAAAACCACTCTGACAGAATCACATATTTCACCTTTGAGATACAGATGGATAGTTACACCTGAACAGCACTCTGGCTTGTTCTATGCTGCTCGAGTAGCTAGTCACTAGACTTATTTCCCTGGTGTACCCTCACTGCTTGCACCAAGGGCTTCCTGAACCATCCATATTACGACATTCGCTTCCCCCATCATCTCCCCACCCAAAACAAGAGGCTTTGCTTCTGACTCTTCTACCTTCCCTCACTTTGTATTAGATGTTTTTCGGCTTCCATCTCTCATTATTTTCAGTTTACTTACTTTCCATGCAGAAACTGAGAAGTTTTTTTGTTGTGCTAGAAGGTAATAATTTTTATCAAGCAGATATAAGCCAAAGACTGAATTGCAGAGAAACCTGAACAAGCCAAAGGGCAGATGGCACGGGTTCTGTGTGTCCTGCCTTCCCTTCTGAATTTCAGTTGTCTCCCCAAATCAACATAGATGGTCTGCTGGTATCCACAGTTTCCCCTTAAGTACGGAATCCATCTGATGCAATCTCCAAAGTTACCACATTGCATTCCAACAGGGAAACGTCACCAAAAGGTAGGACTCCACAAGCTCATGACTGAGGTCTGAAATCAATCAGTTCAAGCAAACAGATAAGCTTACTGCTTCTTGTCTCCCAACTGAATAATTGAATTTGGGAGACGGGAACAGCTGCTTTGGACTTGAAGATCTGAAACTGTAGTCTCACTGGGAAATAGAGAAGTAGGGTATTTATCATTATTTGCTTTCCTTGTTCTTCCCCATACTACAGGAACATTAACAGTTTTCAGAAATTCTTAATTATCTATTGCTCTCAACATACTAACAAATACTCTTTGGCAGATGAGGCATACTTTTTAGTATGCTCTTCTGTTGATCTAGCTCATCCCTGTTTCCAAACTAAGACAGACTTAACACTTTCTGCTGGTTAAAGCATTAGCTGGTATACTAAGAGTTCATTAATGCTCCAGACCTTTTACCAAGGTTAACGTAATAGCAGAAGTTTGTGCATGCTTGGCATTGCTTAAAAAAAAAAAAAAAGAAATTGTATTTGCTATTAAAAATAAACACAGTGCAATCTGAATTTTGGTAGGAACAGAGAAATCATCTGGCATTTGTTCTAAACAAATCCCTGTTCCTGCACTCACAGAAATGGTACCAGTAATAAATTCAACATCTATAATGTACATGGCAAGACAGATTCAGCTTCAATCTATGACTCACTCAAGGTATGTCAATGGAGGTCAGAAATGCAGAGAACTCAACTTTTCTCTCGTCAGCTCCTAAGAGCTGTGCAGGCTGCCCCAGCAGCAGGATGAAGTTGTCTGGGCTCTTAAAGCCCCTGTATACAGAAAAATGGAAGGCTAATTCATGTGCACAAACCACAGCATTGTGCTAGGGGTGACAAGGGAAAACACAGAAGTGAGGGAGAAAGTAAATTACTAAGTCTTTTACCTGAGCAAAAACCAGAACTGCCTTGGCATACTGCACTTGAAAAACCAGTTAAGAGCTTGAAGCAAAACCAGAGGATTCCTGAGGAAAGCATTACAATTGCAAATCACCAGTGATCTCATATAGAGTAGAGCAAAAGTATTACCTGAGATCCCATACAGATTTCTAGTTCTGATCTCTTGCCTTGTTTCTATGGTTATAAACATGTGCAATGTTTTGTGGACAAATACATGCTCTTAATGCTTTACAGCGGGATTTAAAAAGAAGTTGAGTACTGCCTCACGCCTTCTTGAGAGTACCTCAAGCTGCTTAAAAGCTACCCCTGCCAAGTAAAGAGGTGGTTTACTCAGGTCTAAAAGAAGTTCTTTCTAGTTCTGATTTTCAAGATAGTGATACCTACAATCTGGTAGTGCAAACAATCAAGGCACAAAAAATGAAAAGTAGGGAAGGCTAGATGACACAGATAATTTGGGTCTAGAGCGAACTCTGACACATTTTTGCCTGGATCTTGACCTATGGGAACACATTCATAATAACGTAACTTCTATGGCAACTTCTCTTAAAATGTAAGAGAGGATAAAGTTATTGGTGACACAATCCCTAGCCGCTGGACATTAGGAGATTTATGCTGGAAATAAACTAGTTAATATGCTTTTCAAAGTGTATGTTTGACTAAATAATCAGTAAATCTCACTTCCCTGGTAATCAACCACCACCATGCACAAAATGTAGATCTTCCAGAAGCTATCCATTACATAATTTGCATTTTTCTACAGCATCTATATGAGGGCAAATGTTAAGTTGTTCTGGGGAGTCTCAGATCCTGTACCAAAAAGCCACCAATTTTCCTCTTCAGAGCACCTCCAACATCTCAAAGACAGAACAGCTACTGATGCAAAGGTTTATAGAAGCCTTACAAGGGACAGATGTGACCAAGTAAGAGTGATGACCTGTACTCTGTGATCTAGCTTACAGTATCATCTTCCAGTGAGACCAAGTAACGAGGTGTTTGTAAGTTACAGCCATAAATTCCAGGAACAGGATGCGTATCCTTGGGCACTTAGAGCAGCACGGAATAAAAATTCCAAGTGAGATAAAATTATAACCACCTAACCTAGCTAAAATAGCTGTAACTAAACCAAACAGCATCTTACAGGCCAGTATCAAACAACAGTTCACAAAGTTTCCCCTTCTTTTGAAAGATCCTAAGGACACAGATGGCAGTAGTTACAGTTCTTCAGAATCGAGCCACTCTAGTCATTAGCACATGTTCTTAAAGAAAACATAAAACTTCCACAGCACCAACTATTGCAGACAACACAACTAAAACAGCAAGGGGGACACTTTTAATTCCTTCTTAAATTCTCCTCACCATTGCAGAGAACACAACTAAAACAGCAAGGGGGACACTGTTTTAATTCCTTCTTAAATTCTCCTCACCCTACCTTAAAAGCCTTCTTTTTAACCTCAACACAAAACAGAACTTCCCTACAAGCAAAACCAGAAAAATTAGTCACGATCAGAAGTTCATCTACCTCTTTACTAGTGCTCCACAGGAATGTGTTTCACTATGTAATAGTTTTTCCTCCCTGAAGTCAGAACACTCATAAAAAAGGGGGAGGGGAAGTTGATTGCACTAGTTCTACAGCATCTGGCTATGCAATAAGACTCGAAATAATTTTCTCTAGTGTAGCATATAGCCAACAAATCTGGCAAGAAGCAACTTTTAAGCATGTGTTGCTGTGACAGCAATGAATTATCACCCCAGTCTGCAGCAAGATTAACACTTACAACCTTGGCATGAAGAGCAGTCTGCTCAAACAGTGTGTCAGGAGTAGTGCTCCATGATCAGACTCGAAAGGGTGGGCTAATGTTAAGAATTTAAGAGCACAGAAATGTAGATGTTTGCCTAAACTGTAAACAAACAGATAATTTCTAGGGAAAAAGGCAGTGCACAGCCAAATAAATAGGAACACCAAGGGAAACTCAAGGTATGGAAGAAAAAAATAATTAAAAAAAGAGCAGCCACTGAAAACAAGGTTCTGTCTATGATAGAGGACGTGCTCCAAAGGACAGTTATAGAACAAAAACAAAAATTAGAAAACAGCCCACCAGAGTTCTGCTTAACACAAAAACATCAAAGTATCCAGTCAAACCAAATTGACAAGAAATAGCTACTCCGAAAGCTGGATACAAACTGTAGAAAAAAAGCAATCACCAAGTCCAACTTAGGACGTAACTCATGACGAGTTACAGAGTTTGTGAAATCTTTTGTGTTCTACAACAGTACGTGCCACTACCTGTGAGTTAAGTTCAGATTCAAAAACAGCTTTGGCCTCACTGGAAGGTCAGAGATGACATTACATCAAAACCAACTCTATTAAGCAGTCCTGTTTGGCAGATTCATGGTTATCCATTCCACTTTTCCAGCTAACTGACCACAAAGAGAAGAAATCTGAAAAAAAAAAGCGCTCCTTACTACAAGTTTCTTAAAACAAAAACTGCAGAGGGAAATAAAGCAAGCCATGAAGCTGAAAAAAAACCCCATGGTGGAATTTCCTTCCTGCTTGAACACTCACCATACTTAAACTTTCTCTTGCTTTGCAGAATTGATAGGACTGTAAGCATGACTTCTGCTCTTTGATCTGGTTTGCTAGAAATTTTTCAATAAATGCAGTTAGGAGTTTCCACCAATCATCAGCTTCACCTCTAATGCAACGTTATTTTGCTTCATGAACCAGGAGAAATGTATAATATTAAAGCTGATAGAATTGATTTCACAGATTATATGTTCTACTTCCAAGATCTTAACTTGAAGGAAATACTTTAAGAAGTTAAACAGTGCGAGTTGAAGCATATGAATAGGTGAGCTTGAGGGACTCAAGCACTGAGGAAGACCAGGACAAAAGGATCTCATCTCAAAAAAAAAAAAATCTAATTCACAAACTATTAGTAGTAGCTGGATCTAAAAGCATGTTAAAGTGACAGGAACAGTCTAGTGGGCATCACAATCAGCACGGTTTTACATAGAACACAGCTTTCTGCATGACAAAAGGAAAATTTTACAATTTCCTTGAAAAGCTTTATTTCAAACACATCCCTGTAAGTAGATATAACATACCTTCAAACTCTCAAATATGAGAGCATGAGAGAGAATATGTGTTGAGAATTGTGTACGGAAGTGATTACAACTCATCCACTATCTTGCTAGGAAATTAGTTCAAATTCCCTGAGATTAGAAGCTTCTCTGCAAGGTAGCAAAAACATGGTCTAGCAAAGAGGAGTAAACACTGAGTTGAAGCAGATCCTGTAACTGAAGTCAGTTTGGAAAAACCTACTTTGTAAAGAAATCAGAGAAATGCATCTAAAGCTTTTTAATACTGGCGTGTAATGGTGATAATGATGAAATGAATGCTGTATTGGCTGGGAAGACCAACGTTCGTTCAAGGAGCGTAGTTTAGTGCGAAGTGTCCACAGACTAGATTCCAGTCTTCCGGGGCAGAGTCCTACCACTTCAGCTCCGCTGGACTGCTCTGAAACACTGATTAATTCATACTGTTCATAGAGATCACACTTACTGCTGCCATCTATGGCTGATCACTCAGGAAAACAAAAAAACAAATCAAATCAATCCTAATAAAAACAGTTACTCCCCAACTCCCTGTGAAATTACATGCGGGCTAAAGTACAAAGTTCTGGTTTTAATTCCCCCAGGGCACCTTGTAAACTATTTCTCACCATACTTTTCTTCCCAACACTTCATTACTTCAAGCTAGCGTTTTTTTCATGATACACATAGCCTTAAATCACCCATCTTTGCTAACAAAGACAAAACGATGACTCCCAAATCTACATAATATCCTACAGGATCACAAAAAGACCAGCATTCTGTCTTCAAGCGCAGAGACAGACGTTACTTAGGCTGGAATATGATAGCCACCGCTTTGTGGGCCATTCTCCTCCTAGTTCACACCTCCAGCACAGATAATCATTAGAGCAAGGAAGCTACACCGCACATCCTTCCTTGCCTATTCCTGCTAGTATCCACACAGTTCTGGAGGCTGAGAGGGGGTTTTTTGTCTCAAAGTAAATTGTTCTTCTGAGAAGGGCGTTTTTACATACTAACATGAGTTTATTAGCTTATTTAAATCAAGACACTTGAAATATCTGACCAAAATAGGCTTATGGGCCTCAGTTGGGGTTTTTGGTTTGGTTTTGTTTTTTTTCCCCAGCTACAGTTCAGCATGTTGGGTTATATCAACTATCCGTGCAGCAAATGCCACCAGAATAAAATCCAGGCTTGACAGCTATTTTGGGCTGCTGGATTAGCAGTGTTAGCTGCATTAATGGGGCAATGAGAACAAAGTCTTCCGTGCCAAAAGAGTGATGAAACACCTGGTAAGTTGGCATATCCCAGCTCCTCTAGAAAACATCTGTTTGAGCAGCCATCAGGTAATACAGTTCTTCAAGGAGTTTCACCCATTTACTGTCCTCATCTCCACAGATGGAAATTTTCAAACGCATGGTTTTCGTGGAGTACATCTGCAGATGAGGCTATTCCGCGGCTGCTGGAAGACAACTCTGATTAAGCTTCTTCCTGAATACACAGAAGACCACAGGCTTGAGGTGGGACCAGCAGGACCACCGGAGTATAATGCAGTAACATCAACAATAGAATTCACTGGTATTCTAAGAAATTAATTTCTTTCAGTAAAAACTATAAATTCAGCTCACCAAATGAAGGGAGTAAAACTTCTGATATCTTTCATTTTGAGCATGTTTAAAGTTACCATTCTTGGGCAGTAAGACAAAGGATTTGGGCTTTTTTTTGTTGTTTTAATAAAAAAAGAAAAACCATCAGCATTAATAAGCTTTTTCTTGTCTGGATATCTTATCGATAACAGCAGTTTTCAGTAGTCAGAAAAAAAACCAGGACGACATATCAGGAAACACTACACTTGTTCAATATTAAGACAGATTTTTTTTCAATTTGATTATCTGTACAAGCTGTGGAATTTAACATTTCACAGATACAATACGGAAGCATAAAACTAGGAAAAAGGTGATATAATACACTCAAAACGTTTCAAAAGCTGAATCCTGTATTATGCATCTCCTCAAAAAAGACCCACAGGGCCCCTAGTCCAGTCCTTTCCATGCCTGCACCAGTACAAGAGTTACCGAGTACCAGCACAGCCACTTGCCCAAGGATGCCCTGATGGGTCTGCAGAGCCAGCACCTCTCCTCAACCCAAGGAAGCACGCTAGGGTTTTACTGGAGTGCTCCTTTTCTCCTGCTGTCTCCATCTGGCACACCAGTCCTGCAGGGCTACAGCCAGCTGGCACAGCTCAGAACAGCCTTGGGGCTGCTCTAGACTACACCAGGGAGTAGGCCAGAGGAAAACCAGTACCATAAAGAGCTAATTTACAATCCCGTCGTCCACAACTATACGCAGCATGAGCGTGATCTAGGCATGGTCACATGCCCCATGACCAGATGCTTTAGGGGGGGCGGTGGTGGTAGTTAAAACATCTTAACATGAGTTTGATTATGAAAGACAGAAATCTTAAGTTAGAGACAGGCCTCTTTGAAGATGGAAACAAGTGGCTCATAACTTGATTACTTAGAAAAACACTATTCATTAAATTAAATTAAATGTGATATGAAAAGTGGATTTTCCGTAATAGCTGATCACAGATTACAGGCATTCTACACTCCCTGGTTCATTTATTTTTCACAGGGAAACTGGAATAGAAGCAAATTATTTGCATACAGAAATAAGTTCTAATGACTGCAAATGTAAGACAAGTTTCACATATCAGGCTCAGCACACACCAGTACATCCACGAAAGCCCGCAATTCTTACAATAACAGGTACAATCACACGACTGTAGCAGTAACTGAGGTTACTTCACAGAACCTTTCAAATGAAGTTAGTATTAGCCACACATTACAGAAGAAACCATTAGTACGTGGAGAACATTCAAACACAGTCAATCTGTCAGTGGCAAAGTCTGGAGGAAGGCAGCATCGCACACCGGCAGCAGTTGTTACTCAAACTGCCGTATGCAGCCTCCAAGCACCACCACTCAGGTCCTCTCCCATCACCCAGGCACTCCTCCCCTCAAGCTACCAATGCTACAGCTGTTTGTTCAACCCAACGTTGACATGTAACAAAAGAGACAATTCAGGTGAAATATTATTAAAGGGGGGGAACCACAAACTTTTTCATCATTATCTGTTCTTTCTGGTTCACAGCACCGTCACGCCAACACGATGCAGTGAATGGTACAACAGCAAGAAGATGTAGCAAAGAGTTGGATTTCGTGTTCCCCACCGACCAGTCTTCGGTGATAATGTACAGGAAGGTCCAAGTTTCACATCTCTTGCTCTCCTCTGGTAAATCAAATATTGTCCTGTCCTGTATCTGAATGGCATTTTTCTCATCCAAACCATTCGCCAATTCCATCACATACTTGTGTCTCATTACTACCCACATATATAACTAGGTTTTAAATTTAAATTCAAGCTTTTAAAATTTGTCCGATTTGCTAACTCAC
>NW_009601045.1:0-19876 GCF_000690535.1 Cariama cristata
ATATATTTTATATATATATATGTGTGTAGGTTATTCCCATAATTAGGCCCAAGACTCCTTTTGAATTTATAATTGTACATAGAATAGAGGGGATAGAAAATCTTGTTTAACTTAGAATTCTTGGCAGTAATCTCTTACTTTTAAATACATTTCCCCCATTTTTTCATTTTACTCATTACAACTACATAAATAGAGCAATTTCGAAAATGTTTGAGACACATTTAAGTGTTGCATCTTAATCCATCTATTTATTTTTTTGTGTCCTTTAGAAAAGGATGATGTTTTCAGCTTCAGCTGTGTTAGAGTACACAAGTACCTTTTAAAACAGTGATTGTAATCATGTTTTCAGGCTTTTGTACGTTAAATATGCTACTGAAATTTGCAGTGAAATCTTACCTATTAATTTCTCCTATAAACTTTACTGAACTGGACTATTGCTCATGTACTTAGGTGTCTCGTTTACAGCAGAGTGCTGACAAGCTTTATGGATGGGAGAATGGCATAATTTAAAAAAGAAAATAACTTGAAATCCCCAAGGAAGAACAGTTTCCCAGCATTTTAAGACAGCATACAATGTTCCGTCAGTCTGAAGCCAACATTTTTTTGACTTATTTTCAAGTCAAGAAACAATATGATAACAACCTACAGAAACTTGGCAGGATACTTAGATAATAATTTTTCTTCCAATGTCTGATCAAGCTGTAAAGAGAAAAATCAGAAAGATGAGACAAATTTTATTTTGCTATCATATGCAGGGAGCAGTTTCTGAGAAATATCGTTTCCTCACTACAGGGAACCAGTGCTCACTAATAGCAGAGCCAAGCAAAATTTCTGAAAATTGTTACTGTAATGTTTACATAATGAGATCATATTTTTTTGCCTTATGAAGTACAGGTGCAAAATCTAAACAATCTGCTCCCAGAAGTGCAACTTTGCAGCCATTTCTTTCTTAAGCAATCCTTGCAAACTTAACCAGCCAACTATTAATGGGCCATTGACAACTTTGGTAAATCTCTTTTTTTTTTTTTTTTTTTTTCCTCCTTGCAACTCTACCAATGCAAAAAAAAAAAAACAAATCAACAAACCATCAACTCCAAATCTTTCTGCTCTTTAATTTTCTTTTTTTTTTTTTCCCCTCACATTTTTATTTTCCGAGGACCACTCAACCTACAGAAGAGCATCTGCTGGACCCTAAGTACAGAAGCAGACGTGTGGAAGCCTTGCAGACGTAAAAGCCAGGAGTGGGTCAGACCCGAGATGGTGAGTGCGTGCTCTTAACAAGGAGGTTCTTTCTCCTTCAAAAGAAGGGAGGTAGCACCCTCTAGCACTGAGCCTTTGCTACCACTCCAATGACAGGCACTGCCAAACATAAATCAGAGTGATAACAGCCTCTGCTGGGGATTCAGACCCACATTTTCCTGCATGGAAGATAAAATCTTTTCTGGTTCTTAATTCAATCACATACCCAACTGGCAATCTTGCATATCAAAATGGGAATCCTGGGAGGCTGCTGGAATATGCAGATCAACAGAAGCTAATTAGCATTTACTTGCAGCCATCCTTAACTGATTGGCAGCACAGCTGTGGGGACCAAGCAGAACATGCTGAGTTGCATATTTGTATGGCCACCTGCCATTTGGTGGGATCCAAAATAGTGTAAACTACCACTTCACAATAACTCAGTGACCTTAGTTTTGAAGTAATATTGAATAGACATATTTGGCTAAGTGTATAATTAGTGCTTATTTCACCTGACATGCAGTTCAACAATAGGCTGTGCACAGTACCTTCTTAATTTGACATGTTGATGTCTTAATTGAGATTGACAACTTGTTAGAGAGGTACTATATTTCCAATGCCGGCTGAGATCTACCCATCATCACCGACTTTCCTAAGCATATGAAACAATGTGCTTTTATGCCTTAAAACATATTCCAGCTATTCATAACTGAACAATCAAACATGAGTAGAGCTCACTGATGAAAGCAGCGGGTCTGTTTCTTGCAAGGGTTTTATGTAAGTACTTTTATTGCTTTGCTCAATATATGCAGTGGAGTGGGGTGTGACCCAGAAAATAAAAATGTCAGGAAGCATAACAAAGAAAATAAAGGGGCAAAGCATGTTTAGACAGAAGGAATGTCAGCATTGGAGGCCGATTCACACAATGGTGGTGAAGTGAAAATGAATGAAGGCTGCACCAATGATTTACTGTAGGCCATTGAGAAGAGAATGGTGCCTCTCGCAGTTAAGCAAGCAAAGGTCTGTAGCCTGATTGCCTCATCATCCTGGAAATCTGGGTCTGATAAGTGATAGGAAGGGTACATCTAGGATTGCTGATCTATGAGAAATATAATGAAATAATAGGCAGTGCTATAATACTCAGTGGAAGATGTAGCAGCATAGTGATAGACAAGAACGGAATTCTTTTTGTGTGTTTCCAAAAGGGGACCATAGCCTGTAGAAAAAGAAGTTCCTTCAGTCAAAACTAGATCCTCATTATTCCTGTGTCACATATAGACATAAGCAAGACCCGGAGTTCATCTGCTATTCTTTACCCAAGGAAGTACTATAAAAAAGTCCTGCTATGCCTTAACCATTGCCTGCCTTTCTTGGTGTCCTTGGGATAAGCATGTTCAGAGATACTTTGGCAGGACATGACCATAAGGCACTTCATGTTTATTAAAGCACAAACACATAAAACACATTCCTGACAGTGCAAAGGAATAAGTGGCCAAGTTAACAAAAACCCTCCTCTGTACCCCCACGAACTGCGTGAGCTACAGATGGAAAGAGCTTACCAGGCCATTAAGCCCAGGTGACCTGCCTCTGCAGAAGTCATTCCAATAATTGCCTGATGTTTGTTCTTTGCTATATCATTTTGTCAGTGCTCTTCAAGCAGAGACAGCTGTTGAATATTACAGCAGGGGGAGAGCAACTCTATTCTTGAGCCCTGGTGTGAAGGCTTTGCACACATGGCCCCAGAATTGCCTTGGCTCTTTCTGTAGCCACACTGAATCAAACCATCTGCCTCATTCAGCTACTGGAAGAGAAAAATCTCAACTTGACTACTCGGAAACCCTGCCAGATAAGTAAATACTTCTGAGCTAAGGCTTTGTAGGCAATTTATCACTTTTCCAATTAATTTTGCAATATGTAGTAAATACTGCAAGGTGTTGTAGATGTAGCCTGCTGGTCCAAAGGCAACTGAAGGTAACAGAAATTCTCCCATTGTCTTGGATGTGCTTTGGATCACACCAGCAATTATCATAAAATTCTGTATTTCTGTTTCTAGACATAAAGAGGAACACCCTCAGGTTAGGGATATGCATATGCATATGCATCAAAAGTCTTGCTCCTGCCCCGACAGATGTTGATTTCCTAGAAACTTACTTGAACGCTTTGCTTTGTGAAGATCTGAGCAGGCTTGGTAGCTGGTTGAATGTCGAGTGGAAAAGTCATAGGAGTCTAAGCTGATGGGCAACTTGACAGCCTATTGGGCAGGTTGCTGCAGCTCTGGGCTTTATGTACATATGGGAAGCCAGCAGCCTAGGAGCATCGGCTCCTGAGCCCCGAGACTCCCATTCATCTGGGACTTCCAAGTTCCTGTCTCTGTATTATACAGCCAAGTGGAATTTTAATGAGAAACTTATCCAAACTGTTTGATAATTTTTCAAACCTTCTAGATTTCCTTCTTTTCCTTCCAAATCAGAATGAAAACAAACTTCAGAATATTAAAATAATTCCTGTGCCAGAATTGCATATCTTCATCCAAATCTACTTCTAAATTTGTGTCACGATAGGGTTCATGACTGAGCTATGTCATGTTGCATCATGCTGTGTGAATGACAGCCTGACATCATAAGTGATCATCACAGTGCCGTATATGTATAAAGATGTTCTAAGTTCTGCCAACAAACAGACATGGTTGTTTGGGAAAATATATACTTGCTAAACTGCAGAAGTAGTAGTAGGGGCAAGGTAGTGAATTAATTCTCCATCGGCATGCTATTGATGTAGTGCTTGTAAGAGCTAAAGTCTGATGGTGACCATGGTGTATTTAGTCAGATAGCTGGTATGAACAATCACACATCTTCCTAAAGATATCTGAGCTGGCAGGTGCTATTAGCACATCTCTGACATAATGGCTAATGAAATGGACTGCTAAAGAGCTTCTGATTACCTTTGACCATGAGTTTGTAGCAAATGACAGAAAGGCAGGGTCATTTGAAATTGTGAGACTGCAGCGAACTGCATGAATGTCTCCAGGTGTTCCTGGAGAATCTATTGACCATACGTTGTGTACCCTAGGCAGTGCTGCATACGATTTCATGAGACTTTCACACTTTGACCAAAGCATGGCATTTGCACCATGACTGCTCTGTTGCCTTTCCAATGAAATGGGATCTCTCGTAGGAGACTTGAGAGACTGAAGAGGCCTAAATATGATAAAAAGCTACTGGACCCTGCAGAGGGGTTGCTGAGAAATACTTTGTGCCATCCATGAGGTTGGAGAGGGTGACCCTGCTAGCATCAAAGCAAATTATATGCATCTCAACTTCCTGCTAGGGAAGAAAGCCACTCTACCTGTTTAGGAGCACATTCTGGAATTTCACTTAGTGGAATTGTCCATCTCTCACATCCCGGTGAGATCCCAAGAGCAGCAGGACAGTTTATCCATCAGCTCTGGGACAACCCTTCGATAGGATCTGTCCTGATCTATGGTGATGCTTTGACAGTTAATTGGACAACTCCATTTTGAAAGCCTGTGCTGCAAGCTGAAGTGGGATGCAGTCCTTGCTAAAGACTTTTGCTTCTTTTCCACTATGCAAAATAACAAAAAAGACTAATCTTAAAACTGCTCTTAATGAGTATAACCAAAATATTAACAGTAGTAAACAAGAATACATTTGCTCATAACTTGTCATATCAGTGTAATAAATTAAGCCAGAAACGCATTAACATTTGACAGCTTAAACAATGCAGGAAAAATACAAACCTCACAGGGACTATGTGAAGCATGTTGGCAGTTTAACAGACATTTTGAGATGTAGATACATATATCAACCTTTCTGAATTTAGTCTTGATAACTCCTTTTCCTCTGTGTGCCAAAACACTGCTGTGTGAAGACTAATGAGTTCCAGATTTGTTTATCTTTGGTGGCTAAGGCAGATTCATGAGCCCCTTGAACCTATTTTACAGCGGCCATGTGATACCAGCGTGCAACACCAGAGGCAGAAACGTCTCTTTTATGCTGATGGATATACGGCGTGCTAAAAGATCTTACAAGAAAGATGGGCTTGGCCATCTGATACAAGGGACCATGTCAAATCTGTTTTAGATGATCTATACGAGTGAATTGTCCTGCCTGTTAGCTTTCATATGTGTTTTATGTTTATGTTCGGAGGTGTAATAACAAATGCTCGGAATAAATCTCGCACATGAAATAGGGATTATTATGTCTAACAGCAACACTTCATGTTGTGCTCTCACCAGATTTTCGTACGGGTGATTGTTTTTTCCAAACTTTTTTTCATATTTTGTGAACTCTGAAATAAACATTGTAGCTTAGGAAGACCCTGGGCCACCTAAGCTACAATTTCTTCATTTTGCTTTTCCCCTGTTTGAACTTTATTTTCTTACTTGGCTCTTCAGTATTTTGCTTTTCCATTGATTGTGGGGGTATTGTGTTTTAATGTTTGCCTTTGTTAAGATCTGTGGCCATTACTGATGAAAGGAGGTGTTATGAATACGCATCTTTATCAAAGTTAACATACGACATTTTGTGTAGACTTTCCTGAAAGCAGAGCAGAGCATTTTCCTGCTGGAGGTCTGAGCCGGTGATTTCTTTGTGGACTAATCTTTGCTCAGTTCTGAAGAGGGTGGTTTGAATCTATCATCCCCTCAAACCCATGACTGGTTTTTATCCCTTGACAGGACGAAGTTGGTGCAAAGACATCTTAAAGAACTTAAAGCAGAGGATGCTATGTGAGAGTCCCTGGCCGACGGCCGGTAGCTGCCGTGGACCTGCCTCTCCAGCCATGGCACCAGAGGTCTGGCCAGGGACAGGAGGGGCAGCCGAGACACGTGCCCAGTGACAGCTGTAGATAGCAGGGAGTAAGTTTAAACAACTCTGATGAACACTTGACTTTCTGCCTTCAGATTTCTTATTCATTATTAGCAGTGTAACAGAGGCTCTAGTGTACCCTTTCCTTAGTTACAGTCCCAAAATAACTTTTTTCTTTGAATTTCAATGTGGTGTACATGTTGAAGTAACTTTGTTGTTCTTTTTTTGCTGTTTTAGCAGATGCATTTGGACTAACTACTTCTGCAGAGCAATGCCTTCTTTAGCAGAGACGGCTCTGTATCCTCCTGTTTCTTCTAAGTAATATTTTTTCATAATATTTGACTGGTGGGGCCAGGTCATATTTTTTAAATAAGCAGCAAGAAAAGTCAATAATGAATCCTCCCTCCCCTCAATTCTGATTTAAGAATGATATAATCCAAATGCAGCCAGAACCACACATGATTTTCTGTACAAGTATGACGGTATGTAACTGTGTCCCATGCAGAAGGAGAGGCAATGGATGTATATCCTTGGAATGTGCCGTTTGGGAAGGAAAAGGAAGAGTAAAGGAAGATTTCTTAGAAAAACTGACTTATGTATAGGAAATATTTTTGGGGTTATTTGTAAGAAAAGCTTATTTACTATTTGAATATTTAATAAGTAACCTAACATCTGGACTCTGGTTTTCTAGGAATTGGCCTTTAGCTCTTTCTGACAGCTGTACTAAACCAAAGTCAGAATATATTGCATAGTAAAAAGAAGTAACAAATGCTTTTGGGTTTCACTGCTCATGGATGTCTCTGTTGTTCCCTGTGTGCAGCACACTCCCACGACAGCCTGATCCAGCCTGGAGTCCCCACGTGCTGTGCATTGTACGAACACACGGCGAGAGACAGTTCCTGGCCTGAAACGTTTACAATCTAAATAGGTGTAGCAGGTGAGAAGTGGATAGTGGGGAATTTTCCTTTATTATAAATGGACATCTGAATGGGTGAGAGGGGGAAGTGATTCAGCCAAAGGCAGGAATTTTGCCCACTCCAGGTGGTCACTGATCCTCTGCTCACAGGTCATGCTGCTCTCTCCAACTCTCTATTCATGGCTGTGAAAGCAACTCTTTAAGTACGATTTTCTGAACGGAAGAAAAACGTAAATGCAAAAAAAAAAAGCCATCTCACCTAAGAACACCATTTCTGTGCCACGAGCAATGACTCTTCTTGTTCCAGTAAAAGCCAGACCTCCTCATAACATACCTTATAACCTGTTAATTATAATTTCCTTCTCTAACATTTGGATCACACTACTAAATATTTTTAAATATCTATATATGTGTTTTTTAAGCTGCTGGGTTTGGGTTACACCTTTTCCATATGCCCAACCCACACAATCCCATCAACACTTTCACACACCAGTCAAACACTCTATATTTGTGTGAAACTCACTGAAGGAAAAAAATCCCTATTACTACTACTACTAATACAAATTCATTTCTCACAACTATTAGTATTTTCCTGAATGCTGCTGAATGAATTTACTGCAATTGAATGTCTAACTTTTTGTCGTGTTGATTCAGTGAAGATTTTTGATTTACATTCGTAATTACTCCAGTCCTATCACCATGTGCCTTATTTTTTCCTTTTTGGTCGACAAAGCTCCCTTTACAAAACTGAATCACTTTCTGTATGAGCAATCCCTGAATACATTTTATATTCTGTTACTGGGAATGATGTTCTGAAAGTTGATATACATTGCAACAGCAGGTGTTAAGACAGGCAAGTAGGGAACAAAAGCTCTTAGTTCATGAAAAAGTCTAATAATAGACAATTTGTTCACCTGGCACTGGCTGCATAAGCATTTGAGATGAGCTCATTGTTATTTGGCGATGAGCTTTCTGCTGGTCGCACGGATGAAAATATGGAAAATCCAGGTTGTGGAAACAAAGGTTTGCTAATATTAGAACAGCATTAAATGGTGCATGATAGAGCTGGGGAGGTTGCAGTGTGAGCTGTAGGGTTTAAAGCAGTGAAACACTTCCATAACTAGGAAAGCAATCAATAAAGACACAGTTGTGTATATCCTTGCAATAAAATTACATGTATAAATATTCTCAATAACTCTACAACTGGGCAAGCTGTTCAGAGCAGACTTGCACTCAGAAGTGTAGTTCAAGCTTTTTCCAGGCTCATTGGAAACATGGCCATTAGTTAGGGAAGCTCACCATGAAAAGCAGAGATAAGCAATCTGGTCAAAATTGAATCATCAATCCATAAAGGCAATCCTCCACAGCGGTCCTGCCGGGGCGGCCGGAGTGATAGGGCAGTGCTGGGAGCACCGTTACGTCCCGCTAGAGTCCCAAGCATGAGGTACACAGGGGTGCATGTCCAGACCCAGAGTAGTCATGGTGTGGATGAGGATGCTGATTCATGGGAGTACATTGAACACCTCCCTGCGTGTTGTTGGTGTTGTGCACATTTGGGAAGCTTTCTCTTCGAGGAGGGGAGCATGCTTGCTCTGGGGGAGCCTGGAGAAGAGCAAACATGGAGTCTGCACTTGGCTGCGGTTCCTATCAACCCCCCCGAAGATACAGTGGGAGCAGTGCTTCAATTAAAAGGGCAGTGCCACAGCTGAGTGTCCCTAAACCACCTTCTCCTTAGAGTGTACCCTGCCCCTAGAAAGAGGGCCATATGTGCTCCCCTAGAACAGACAGCAAAATGGGCATCCTTGACCCCAAGGTGCGTTTTCATGTCCTAACCTTCTGAAATTGAGGAAATCGCATTAGTTCTAACATAGATTAATTGTCATGCTTTTGCTTTTGGGGAGCAAAAATCCCTCCGATCTTTTTGATTTGCTTTGATTTCCGTAGGAAATGCTGCAGGACCTGGTTCCTGTTTACTCCTCTAAGCCACGCAAACAGTTGTTTGCCTGAACGCCAGGGAGATGAAGGATGAGGAGACTATAAATGCCATTGGATCTCTTTCCTTAGGCAGACTGTGAAGATGAACTGTGTGCCAGCAGTCGCAACTGGTGAGCTCCCTCTTGGCTTCAGTTCTCGTAAAACTTCACTTTATCTCCATGAAGTCAGGTTGACCTTCTAGTTCAGTTGTTAATCAAAAGTCTCAGTTCCTTGAGATTAGGGGTCCAGTTTCCAGGAAACAGTAGTCTTACGGTCTTTACAATTACCATGTGTCAATGAGCCCCCACTACTGTGCAGTGTGTTGGGCTCACTTTCCAAACCGTAACTATTAGGGCACGTTTTGGGCCAAAAGCCACCTCCCTATTAGGCTTAAGCTATAGTGGATTGACAGTTGTATTGCTGTCAAGCAGGGCTTATTTCACACCAGTGCTATTCATCAGCATCAGGTCTGGAATTGCAAACATTTATGGCAAAGTTAAGCTCATCCAGCAAGAGGTCAACCTAATCCTATACCACCTGCCAAAAAAATCCTAATTAGAACACTGGATACTGATTACTTTAACAAATACTTCACGAGTAGGCAATGGTTTGAAAAATAATATAA
Source organism: Cariama cristata (assembly GCF_000690535.1). Taxonomy (NCBI): domain Eukaryota; kingdom Metazoa; phylum Chordata; class Aves; order Cariamiformes; family Cariamidae; genus Cariama; species Cariama cristata. The sequence goes on from NW_009601045.1 coordinate 9,581, forward strand.
GTGCCTAATACCTCACACTTTAAATAGTGAATCTGCTGGACCAGAGCAGTTGTGCAGTGATGGTCTTTGTGCCAGCGTGCAGGTCTGTTTGGTCTGTATACGTATCATTGAAAGGTTGAGGACCAAAGAGTTAGTTTCTTCCTATCAGTTGTTTTTGTTCTCTATTCGTTGGTTTTTTTTTTTGTTTTTTTTTTTTTCTTTTGAAATGTCAGCTGGAATTTAGCACGTAGGTGTTTAGGTATCCGAAGGGAGGCCACAACACTGAGCACCGATCAGATTGCTTTTCTTTGCAAAACTCCCCCCTTTGCATTCCAGCCTGAGAAAGTTTTGTTGTAGTTACTCAGTACATAGATAACTAAATGCTTTAAATACTAATTAAAATAGATGATGTTTAACTGTTGGCCTATGCCATTTGTTTATGATGGAAGACAGCAGTGAAGCAGAATCATCTATTATCATTATCAGCAGTGTTTCTTTTCTTCTCTTCTTATCCAAGCAATACATATGTCCAGGCACTGACTTAGTTCTCATAAATAGCCTTGTTTCCAACAGAAACCCTTCCTCCACCTTTCCACTGTCTTATCTTTCAATTCACCCTGAATCTACCTTTAAAACAATACGTTCCAAGTTCCCTTTTTTTTTCAGTACTTGAAACTTTATATTGGAACTGCTTCAGGCCAGAATGCTTGCATCTCCGTTATCTGTATGCAGAAGTGCATTCTCATTAATCAAAGGAAAAGCTGAGTAAAGTGGTACAATCCACATTCTCATTTTGGAAAATTAAAAGGCAGTATCGTTATTAAAAGGCAGTTCTGCTAAATGTTTTCTGATGGAGGGAGAATTGGGACACACTACATCGTCCGGTGACTCTGCCAAAAATATGACACCAAGAGACACAACAAATGAATGTATAAATAGTAATTGTTCTGAAAGGGGTAGTCATAAATCGCAAAATGAGTTGCAGGGTATTTCTTTCTTAGTAATACTTGAAATGTGATCTACCTTGAACTAAAAGAAAATCAGATTTTCTCTTTTGATTGCATTGACATGATAGAGAAACTGGAAACCCGATTTCCCTGAAGCAGAATCCTATGCGAAACATGAAGCTCTGCAGTAAACATTAGACCAAGTTTTGCAAAGAGGAGGGGTTGTTGAAGAGTGTAAACCAGCAATTTCTTGGAGTAAGAGGTTATTAATCGTGTAACACTGAGGGTTAGCAAAGTTCTGGCCTTGACACACTACAACAAATTGAATCACTGCAGTAAGAACAGGTAAGTTGCTCTGTGAAGTTCTGCAACAGATCTTGAAAGACCTTTTCCCTAGCAAAAAAGCCTGTGATATAATGAAAAACAATCCTATTATTTGTTGTGATCATTTATCAGCAGAATTTGACCTGTCTCATGCTGTGTCGATATTCTTCCCAGGGTTCCCCTACTATGCTTTTGGGTGGAGAAATTACCTGCAGAACACCTCTTCCCTTTTTTTTCCCTGAAGAGCATCTGTGTTAGTATGTGCACAACCTGGGAAGCAGAACTGCTGAAAAGCTGAGATCTGAAGAGTTTGTAGGGTGGCTGAGCACTGGAGCTTATCAAAAGGCCTTTTTTCCTAACAGCTAGGGTCCTGTGGACGTGCCCCTGCAGACCTAATCCATCTCTGGTTTACTTATTAGACCAGATACAGGATTCATGGGGCACTTTAAAGCTTGGGTCCTCTGTATTTCCAGAAATCCTCTAGCCACCCCACTCTTCTCTTCCAGGGGTCTCTCCATGACCAAGTTTGTGCTGTGCCTATAAGCAGTGGTGTGTAGGTTGGCATCACTAGCTATAATTTGCTGTAATTGCATTTTAAAGTAGACCCTTGATAAGGTTTGGAAACAGGGACCGGCTCAATTATGCAGCTATGTGATCTTATTTTATTTGCTTTGGTTTCACAGTCTGCCTCTTGTCCTGCTTGTTGTTTGTCACACTCCCTTGTGCTCTGGTTTACATCAAATGAGCTCTTCTACGCTTCCTGTTCATATAGCTTAGGACACAGGGACAGCCCAGGAAAAAAGCCTGAGTCCTTGAAAAACACAAATTTACTTGGAGAAAGCCAGTTTTGGAAAAGCAGGAGGAGAAGAGACTTGGCAGTCGCGAGAGGGCTAGAGGGAAGGGGATGTAACCAGGACTTGATGCACCCCTCCAGCCCTTTCATCGGGTTGCAGGGACAAAAACCCAAAAGTTTCTGAGCAGGAGCATTGGCCATCAGCTGCTAGGCCACACAGAGGCTGTTCAAAGACTACTGTATTTTTGGTGTTCCTATAAATTTGTAGTGATGATAGTTTCTTTGCTTGTTTTCAAGTATTATTCTGGAATAGCAGCGTGTCTTTTTTGCAGTAGGTACCTGAACCCCAACCGTGTGGTGTAGCCAGTCAAGATGCTCAGGCAGCCTTGACATTCATGCACTATTGGTGCACTTTCTGATTTCGTAACTCGTTCTCATTGGACGCAGTGATTTCCTCAGCAGCAGCAAAGAAGCTAATCTGATTGCCAGACTGAGTGATGCAAAGCGGAGATTTCTGAAGCTCAGTAGCAGGAGTCGAAGCAGTTGGTAATTTAGGAGTTAGCTGAGTATGTTTCTTTAGCATAGCCTGCAGGTCAGCCATTACCTGCTAGTAAATAGCTAATAAATAACCACTAACAGCATCAGCTTCCTCCTATTTATTCTCTCATACTATATTCCAAGTCTATTTGTGCCACAGGAAAAATTACCTGGTTGGAAAGGCAGAAGCCACAGTCAACTCTCCATGGTGACGCCTGTTCAAGTCTTTGTGGAATTGGTGCCTCGGGCTGTCCCCGATATCTGCGGGACTGCAGGTAAATCACCGCTGCTGTAAGGGAACTTCCAGCCAACCTTGCTCTGTCTCTTGTCTCATGCGTATCTGTGCAGCCGACCTGGTCCCCAGCCAGGGATCATTCTCCAGCTGAGAATTTGGCTTTCCAGTAGCAGTCTGGTATTTTTACAAGAGCAAGTAGTCAGACACAATTGCCCTCTTTCTCATTCTTTCTCCTGTATTTCATTTGGTTTATCCACCTTGCTAAAACTGGCTAAAAGGTACCTGTCAGAAGATTGATGCAGTAAATTTCGTGCTATATCTCCAGTAAGTGAAGTATTTTCTGCCCATTATTCATCCAGCTCCTGGAGTTGGACAGATAGTTTATATTAATAAAATATACACTAATATCAAAACATTTTTAAAGCCAAATCTATTAATTACTTTTTCCATTATCTGCCTGGCTCTACACATGAATAAATGAAAAGAAGCAGAGAAGACGGAGACATGACACGATCTGTTATGTAAATCACCCTGTACATCCCAAACCATCTTCTGGGGCAGTGCTAACTAATTTATGACAGGTCACCCAATAGTTATTAATAAGTTATTAAATTGATATAAAATTAATCCAGTAATATTTCTTGAAATAACAATGCCTGACGCACGACTTGAATCAGCCTGTTTGTTTTTGGCAGAAGGGGCCAAAAATCGTGGCCAGTTTCAAGCTCTATGCTCAGAAAATTGCATTTTTCCCTGCATTCAGGTAGATGTTGAATCCCTCCTTAATAGCTGGGAAAGATTCAGTGTTGCACTGCTTCACCGCGCAGTCCGTTTCCTCACCCGAAGGGACGAGCCTCTCTGTGCCCTCCCACTGTGGCTGTAGGAGGTATCGCAGATCCCAGTTTGCTCTGGGACACCCCAGTGACATTAAACCCTCTTATATCTCCCAACTTCAGGAGTTGACTGACTGCTTGAGTCTGACTTTGGGTACACTGAGTTTTCAGGGGCATGAATGCAGATTCAGACATCATGGGTCCTTGCGAAAGATGCATGTAATTATTAAAATGCATTTCCCCTTTCCCAGTGGAGGATGGCTCCGTAGACATATGCTTTCAATGCATCTTAGGCCAGAATATGTTCTCTCTGTATCCTCTGAAGCTTTCATGTTCCCTCCTCATTACGTTAATGGGTGGCCGTGCACTGTATACTCTCCTTGCCTCTGCTTGAATTTTGCATTGAGCTTTCAATTAGCAGGATTCGAACTGATTATTCTGGCAGTACTTTCCCCTCCAGAAATCCAACTCTTATTGCACATCAATTTTTAAAAAGGTGTTATTGATACTTCAGGAGTTGTCTGGGGTCCGCTCCGGTGTGCCTAAGGACAAGGGAAGAAACTCACCTAGAATTAGGATAAAACTGCTTCCCATAACGATTGAGTTGCGTGCACTCGGGGTCTGGTCCGGTGTGCCTAAGGACAAGGGAAGAAACTCACCTAGAATTAGGATAAAACTGCTTCCCATAACAATTGAGTTGCATGCATGTGGAATTGCAGGGGATGGCAGGGTCCTGCCGGACAGCCTATCTTTACAGCCCCTAACCAGAAAACTGGGAATTTGATGAGACAGACTCATAAATTCCCCCTAAACTGGGAATTTGATGAGACAGACTCATAGCATAAGACTCAATTCAAGCCCAGGACATATTTTGGTGACAATTTTTTTTAAAATTCCATGAATATTGGATGGGCTCTCTCATCCCCAACTTTGAATCATTTGAAGTTTGCCAGCCCTCATGTCTTTCATTAGTCAAGGATATTTACTTCATTTTCCATCCATTTTTCTTCCTTTTGTCACCTTAGCTTTGCTGCCTTCAAGGAAACAACATATTGCAGAGAGGCTGCATTGCCCTTAGAAAGTGTACGGCGAGTTATTTAGCTCTGATGCTGTTCTTCTCCTGGCGATGTAGCCTGAAACTCAGCCACTACCTATCTGTAATTCAACCTAATTTCTCCTAAGAAGTTAACCCTTTATTTCTCAATGGGATTACCTCTGCAATGGTATCGATCACACTGAAATTTCCTCCTCTGTGTCCCAGCGGGCAGATACACGTCTGCCGCCTCGGTGGTGCGGTCTGAGACACATGCTCAATTCAGCCCTACTTTCTCCTGAAAGGATTTCAGCTAAGCTTTCTGACCACAACTATCTGAAAAAGTTTGGAGCCTTTTTGTTCACTATACGTAATTTTGATTAATGTCATCATTATTCCAAACTGTTACTGTATACATGTGTCTTGTTTTTTGCAGCGGTTGAGATATTAGCGTTCTGTTACTGACACAGCAATATTGCAAATGCTGGTGTTATTCATAGAAATGCAGTTGCCTTGTGTTAATGTTTTTGCAGACCAAACTTTGTCTGATGAGAATACTCACAGGGAGAGAAGTGTAACTGGTTTTGGCCCTCAGGGAACTATTGCTATGCGAGATTTTGATTTTCCATTTCAGAGACACCTGAGAAATAATTATGTAAAGCTAACCCAGCTTGAAGATGGCTAAAGAGGTACTGAAGCTGGAAGACTGCGTGGCCTTCTGGGTGCGTACGCGTGCCTTTCCCAACTTTTACAAAACCACTCTCCATTGCTTTGAATGAGTTGCAAGTGCCTGCATCGCAGTGCGGTGCTGCAGGACTGGGCTTACTCCAGTTGAAAGACCCGGACTGGAGAAGGGCGAGAGCTGCCAACAGCACATTGTGGAGGTGCCCGCTGGCTCTGGAGCCTGTCCCCAGCCCCATCAGTGTGAAACAGCCCAAATATTACTGGTTCTTCCAGGCATGGTGTAAAAAAACCATCTGTACGCAACAGCTTTGGAGGAGGCCTGATGGGCAGGGATTTGGAGCTGGGTGGAAGGGGCTGTATTCTGCCACTTGATTTATTGGCTGGTCAGATTAATTTGCTTTGTTGTGCAGGAGGATCATTATGTTGCCAGGTGTTTATTCCAATTGGACTGTGAATCTAGCTAATTGCCAGGGCACCTAGAGCTTGTGAATAACCTTTTATGAAAACAAAACAAAAACTTAATCTAAATATACAAAACAACACGAAGCCTCTTGCAAAACAGCCCTCTTTAGTTATTGATTGGAAGCCACAAAGCAGAACGAGAATTTAGGACAGGCTGGGGTTGTGGACCCAGCAGCAATGCCCTGAAGCAGGGCTTTCGCCCTTGATGCACAGGCAGGACTTGTCTCAGGGCTGCATCCAGAGAGGATGCTCATCTTCGGTATTCTTGTCTCTTCATGAGTACACGGCACCCTGGGACCAGGCAGCCCCCTCCTCTTCCTCTCCTTCCCAAAAAGGGAGTTCAGTAATTCACCTGGCAAGGAGGGACGAGAAGCAGAGCCAGGAGCTGCTGGAGGGATGGGGTCACTCCCCAGGTCCTGCTGCCTGCCCAGCATTAGCACAAGCCCTGTGCAACGCAACGGGTAGGGCCAGGACCAGGATGCTGGGATCCCAGGTTTTATCATCAGCTCTTCCAACACCGGGTCTGCCTGGCCTTGTTGTTTAGCAGCTCCTTCTCATCCGCCTGCTCTCCCTGGGCGAGCCACGTGGGATGGGGACCACTTCCGATGACCAGCACAAGAAGGCTTTGCATCACCTGGTGCATCATCCACCTGGGGACCTACTTGTTCGCGCATTTGAAGCACACTGTGGCAGGACTTATACTTCTATTTATTTTTACTGTTATTCTTACATGTTATAGGTGATGCCTTTTTTTTCTTCCCACATTGCTAGTGCAATTGTTAAGTATTTGAAAGCTGCTGGGCACGTCTGAGGGATATGTCCTACTCAGTCTCTTAAGAAGTGATAACTTTCCTCCAGCTTTTTAGCAATGATGCAATAAATTATTACCGCACTGTAGAATTTAATTGCACAGTTAAATACATCATTTACAAGGCTTTTAGCATGCCCTGCTAAATTCTCCAGTTTTTCATCTAATCTCTGTAGGCCGTTGTTACATTTTCAGAAACCTGTATGGGTTTCATTCCTCTTAAATGTATCAGTAAATCACAGCAGGAAAAAAAACCTGACACATTTCCCTAGAAATTTTCGCTGCAGCCTGAGCTCCTAATATTGCGGCTTCACGTTCAATAGGTCAGCTGAGACGCCATTTGTCATTGCTCTTTAATTACCGTGGAACCTCTAATCCAGGCCACAAATTCCTCCCTGCCCACACTTCTTTATACTTCAGAATGCGTATCTAATAGCAACCAAGGACTTTTCCTATTTTCTCACTTGGAATCTGTTTTGGGAACTTGGAATTGCTATCTAACTGAATCAGTAACATCTGTGACTGCGGGGCAGCTTGAGTGGGAATAGTTAGAGGGTTAGACAGATTTCCTGCACTTTAAGGCGCTCTTCCTCTGAAGAGGCTGCTTTGGGACAATCCAATTGTATTTAATGTCGCTTCTTTCCTTTTTCTTTTTTCTTTATTGTTGTTGTTTAACCCTATCTTTTCTCCCTCTTTCTTCCTCTCCCCCTTCCCTCCAAGTTGTTTAGGTTTAAGAAGTAAAAATTATTTTAAGGAACCATGCCAGCATTTTGAAAAGTTTCGGTTTCAAACACATGAAAAGGAAAAGTCTGAAGGGATTCCTAGAACTGTATTGCAGCTTGCAGGTATGGCTTTGATTTTCCTTTTGGCAGGCTTTCGCCATTCACTCTTTCATTGCCCTTCCAAGAAACACTGCTGGGTGCCTAAAGACAGGTACGCTTCTTACACTTGGCAGGAGAAGATAACAGTAATGCTACAGTTTGTGCTTTGAAAGATTAAAAGCAACATTTATTCCTTACAGTACTTTCAAACTTCCTCAAGTTAATTTAAAATCCATTTTAGAGAATGTTTAACTACTAATACTGGATTTATTCTTTCTTTTTTTATTTTTTTTTTAAATTCTGCACACTCTGTACCTGTTATTTAAACCAAATAAGAGGTGGATTAAAGTCAGTGCAATTCTTTAAAGTGCATTAACTACTTCGAGCAGTCCTCTCCCTCCCTTGGAAGGAATACCCTGTGCCTCCATGACTGGTCTCTTTATGATACCTCTGTAAAAGTTCTGGGAAGAAATGACCATAGTTTGAGAGCAAATTTCCATTTTCCAGAAACTTTTTGCTCCTCCCTCCCCTTTTTGGTGGTAACCGACATTGCTAGTCAAGTAGACAACAAAAGTGTCCCTTCCCTGCCTTGTGGGCAGCTGATAAATTATTCATATGACTAATGAGGATTTTGAATTTTCAGGCAAACCATGATGGCATTTTTAAAGGCTTGCATCACTTCAGCAACATTTCTCCCACACCTGCATGCTTCAGGCAATCAGGTGTTTGAATTACCAACGCAGAGCTTTGCCCCTTCTCCTCCTGCAAGTGCTTTGCTCAACAAGGGAGTCCTGTGGCTATTTTGTCTGTTTGTCTGCGTGAGGATTTTTCTGTGCTAATTAGCGTGAGGGGAAAGGGGAATCCGAGAGGGCTGTGTTAATTAGCGAAAGGGATCACATTCCTTGACTTATATTAATTTTGAAATGACAAGACACAGGTGCACTTTTAGTGACGTTTGAATGTATGCTAGCATTTAAAGTCCTTTCATATTTTTTCTTCCTTCCTATGGACTGATCTTACTTTAGTGGGAGCGTATCAGGAAAAAAAAATAAATCTCAAAGTAAGGAAGTTCCTGCTGAAGCGAACAGCTACATGATGTGAAAGGGCTGATTATGTTTATATTACATCTTCTCCTGTAAAAAACCCAAGCCCCGCAGCTAGTAGGGGAAGAAAGGTCACTGGAACTGAAGAAACAACTGACTCAGTGTCTTAATTCTGAAGGAAATGAGCCCTTTGGAGATGAGAAGGATTTTCTAATCTAGTTCAGTGGAAGGCACGCAACTATGAAAATAAGCTTTTCCTGTTATGTTGGAGAATGAAGCAGCAAATCAGAAGGACTGGGAATTGAAAGGCAAAAAAAAATTTACATTTAGTTTTGTTTTTACCTTTAAATGCTCCACAGGTGATTGGCAATGCTGTATCATTCTCCCAGATTATCATCCACAGTACCCTTAAGAAAAATTTGAGAGTCAAAGATTAACAATAAATGAAATCCTTCTTGAATGTGGCAGCCAGACTTCTATGGCTGGGCTGTAAAGAGCCTTACCATCACCGGTCTGCCTGATGGCATTGGGTCCTGAAGTTCTCACATCTCCTTTCATACCCATTGCACATGAACATTTGATTGCAAAGGAGATGGTAGAAGGCCTACTGTCTGAAAAGCCCTGTACAGGGAATTTGGTATGTATGTATTGCACTTTGAAAATGAACCTGAGCCTATTATTTGAGCCCAAACTCACCTTCAGTCCACACTTCGTGGAGCTCAGTTTGCAGTGGGTTTTGCTGAATGTGAAAATTAGAGCTTGCATCACTGCTGGTCCATACCCTGGGGGACATCCTAGGTGGGTTGGTCCACTTTACCTTCCTAGGACACCTCTGTCTGTCCTGCTTGCCCTGACAGGTACACCTCAAGAGTGCAAAATCATTCCCATATTATCAGTCACTACAAGGGAAAGTATGACCTGTGGGCAGCGTGAAGCAGGGATGCTTACACAACAGTGTGGATTTCTACAGCTAAGGTATAGATGGAGAATTGAGTTTGGCTATAAACAGCAAAAAATAATCTTAAACTTAGCTTGTTCCCTTACTTGGCATCATAGGGTTACTGTGGACATAGTCTTTGTGGTCATGGATAGGTACACAGGAATGCATGTGTGGTGGTAGCCAGTCTTTACCATAGGTTGCTTTGATGAAGGCCGTGATAGCTCTTGTGGGGCTGCCAAGGGTTTAGAAATGTGCTGAGGAATCTAAATCCTCATATAAACTGCAATGGCATTGTGAAATGTGAGCACTGCGAATCTTTACAGATTTGGTACTTTGTGCTTTGGTACTTTGGTACTTCAAGACATGGTTTAGCGGACATGGTGGCATCAGGTATACGGTTGGACTTGATGATCTTTGAGGTCTCTTCCAACCATAATGATTCTATGATTCTATGATTGGTCACCTGAAACATATATACTTGAGAGCTCTGGTGCATATGCCAGTCATTCAGTCATTCTTGGGCAATAGTTTTGCTCTGAAAGCAAGCCAATTGAGTAACTACAGCTACTTCACACCATGGCAGTAGGCACAGAGCATGCTTAGTGCTATCCTTACAACAAAAGGGACCATTTTGAAGGAGCAGATCACCGTGGAAGTTGATCAGAAATGCAACAGAGGATTGTTTTTAATAGCTTTTGGGGGAATATTAAGATTTATTCCTGTAAAGACTTACTCAGCATGTTGCACGAACTCCTCTTAGCACACTAATAAGTCAATGTGTTACCGAATGCTTAGCCATTATAATTACAGCCACATGTTGTCCTTTTTACAAATAGGTCTGGCTTAATTGCATCATT
>NW_009601045.1:19889-53420 GCF_000690535.1 Cariama cristata
ATTTATGTGGTCCTGTTTAATCTAAAATTAGTACAAGCACAAATGAAGTGCAAACTATTTTCCATCACTGAACTGTGAAATGCGCTTCAGAATAGAGATATACCAACATGTTCCTGAAAAGATGCAATGAGCAGTCAGGCAACTTTGTGATTTGTATATGTGTCTGCACCTATAAAATTTTGCTAAAAGTAAGAAAAAATACACTAAAATATACATTAACTGCAAAATGAACAAAAAAGTCAGTTAAATGATCTAAATCAAGCAGTCTTTTTTGATTATCACCGGTAAAACAAAGGATGGGGGAAATCATAAATCTGTCTTGATATTGCTAACTTTCAGCATTTATTAAATACAGTAAGAGCTAATGCATTTTATATATTACATCAATCTATCACATGTAAATATATCACATTTATAAGATACTCTATAGGCCAAGATTGTGTTGGCCTAAATTCTAAGTTACTGTGACTAATATTCCATATTACCTATGTAGCTCTGAGAGCCTAAGGATATGCATAGGACATAGCAGGCGTAAGAGTTTGGGTCACCTGAACCTAGGTCAGATACAGCAATTGCAGTACCTACATATTGATTTGAAGTTTGGAACATGTATGATTTCCAAGAATGTTGGAATTTAAACATTAAAATATAAATGCATGACCAAATCCCAACTAGACCCAAAAGCCTAAGCTGGAAGCAGGTGAAATCCTCTTTTCATTTGTATCTAAGAGGGAAAAGTTACTTTGACTTCAGTAGAGTGGAGATCTTGCCATCCAGAATGGAGATTTACTTACCGCCATGAGGAAGTCTGCTGATTTTTCGTGGGTAAATCAAAGAGCCAAGAAAGTTTCCCATGTTGCTTAAGCGCTAACAGAGAAGTGCTAAGGCTTGTTCTAGCTGTAAACACGGGAGATTCTCTATCAATTTTTTTTTTTTTCCTGATGTCATCTTGATGAATATACGTGTAGCTGCAATGTAGATAAATGTAGCTTTTGAAAGCTACTCAGTTTTGTGTGATATATGATTTGGACAGAAAGTAGGAGAAAGGCTCTCTTAGTAAAAAATATATGAATTTTGAAAATAGCCCTTGGTTTAAATTCGATGTTCCTGATTTTTACAGCTGGGAAGTATTTTCCTTTGTATGTCTCAATGGGCCAAAATTTTAAAGCAGAGCGCCTAGCGACCTGTACAGTATGATATTAGCCATGAGAAATGCTCATCGCTGTGGGTGTGAATGGGTTAACATACTTACAAGCAGTAGCTTGCAGGTCACTGCCATTTCTTTCTGCTTCAACATGTCACCACAGTAATTCACACTCTGCAACCTTAAGGCTATATCTGGTAACGTGCTGCAAACAGAAGCTTCGGCTGAGCTGTCTCTTGAATAGCACCAGTCCTGAAGGAGCAGAGTGACCCTTGGTGGTCCTCACCATCCTCGAGATACCTGTCTGTTTCTGTGTTTGGCTTAAAGTGATGTTTATGGTGTGTATTATCCCAAAGCTGAAAGATCTGATGGTAAACCACCAGTGGTTGGCTGGACTCATCTTTCCTGGCAGCCCTTTATTCTGGATCCTTTGAGATGACAGTGGGGGTGCAGCCAAAATAGGCCCCATGGTTTCTCCAGCAGTTCATGATTGTACTGATGTTTGAACCAGGGTACCAACCTGGATCATCTCCTTACCTTCTTCTGCACACTTACAATTTCTGCTTTTCCTAAGAACGTTTATTTTGCAAATTGAAGGCAAGTGCCCAGGCTGAGGTGTTTGCTACCATTTGTAAATCAGGAGCTGAGTGTTTACCTGGTACTTCTCATGTAGGCTTTTCCAAATGTACTTTAATGAAAGCATTTAAACACCATTACCTTTCCTCAATAAGAGCATAGGGTGATGCAGGAGTAGGATGTGGGCATCACAATCACATGTGGAAAAATCATATGTGGAAAAGGAGGCAGTAAGAAATTTTAGAGAACCTTCTCCTAAGGAGGTGCGACATCCTCCATGGGTGTGGCACCACTCTCAGTGAATCAGACTTGATGTAAAGTCCTTTCTGGTGCAAAGGAGATTTGGACCACTTTGGTCTCTTGTGCAGGATATACGAACCTTGCACAGAGGAGGAAACTGTCCTTGGAGCATGGAGCTTGGGTCTTCCAAAATAATGGTCTACTAAACAAAAGAAAGGGAAGAAGGGATGCTCTGCCAGCTACTAAGTTAGTTAATAATTTATGAGATTCTGTGATTTTTTTCGGTTACTTCTACAACTGAATAAGCATTTTTGATGCTATATGTATGATTCTGAACACCTTCAGGTAAACAGCTTATGACTCTTTTGATTTTGTTGTACAGCGTTATTTCTCTGTGGCGTGTTCTTCTCCACCCAGAGCGACCTTAGCCTGTCTGCATGCCAGGGGAGTGATCTCCATCTGTTGAACACTTGTCAGATGAACTGCTGACCTACACTGATCTAACACCCTGCAACACCTGCAAGCTGCTCAACCGTGGCCACCGGGCCACTGAATGACATGGAGCAAGATGCACCCGCAACAGCTTGGAAGAAACTGGGTCACTTTTTTATAGAATTTAAAACAAAATGTGAATCAAAACTCATTCTGATAACAGTAAAGCTGGAAGCAATTTCAAGCCATTCTTAAGCAGAAAGGCTGGTCTTGACTGTTAATTCCCAGAAATGAATGCTGAATCGTTAGCCTGTCATCTGCTGAACACTTAAACCACATTAAAGGAGGCACCTGGACTCAAAAGATCGAAGATCTGCTCAGTTTTCTCGAGTTGGGTATTCTGGTATTTCTGATGCATCTTGAATATGTAGAAGCAGCAAAACTCGTCTCAGGGAATAGAAGCATCAGCATGGAGAGGGGACAGATGGTGTACGTTACTGAGACCAAACTACGGTTCGATGTTCCCAAAGAGAGCGGTAAGGTAGGAATGGTTTTAAATGGGCTGATGACACAGAAAGTTGGAAAATGAATGCTGCAGGTATGGGATTGTTGTGATGCTGAGAGGGACAAGGTGGTCCCCTGCCCTGCCGAGCTGCTGAGGGCAGCGCCTCGGGCGTGGGAAATCGGTGTGGGGAGAGCTGTTGTCTGCAGGGCTCAGCTCCAGCAGATCGAGAGGAGCCGGTGGAGAGATCATCACCTGCTTTGAAGACTTAGTAAGTCATTTTAAACAGAAGGGCAAGTGTTGGTTTAGGTAAGTTCCATGTTTTTCATGGGGAAGATTTTTTCCCAACCCACCCTGCTAGCGGATGATATTCCCTGAATTGCTGGCGTTCATAAGCCTTTCAGAAAGCTTCTGTTGGATTTTCAGGCTTTATTATAGTACATCAAGATGTTTTTATTTGCCATGTAATTGTTCATAGTGCAATTGTTCTTGCAATTAGAAAAGAATACAGATTAAATGATAGTTACAATTTTGAGTTTACTGGGTTGCAGAAGATTTATGTTTGTATTTTTCCTTCAAATTTTGCAATTTAAAATAATTTTTAAAAAACTTAGAATCCAAGGGGAGTGTTTCTTTATCACAGATTCCTGTAGGCTGTCTGCAGCTAGTCTGGGCTGAGGATGAGCTTGAAAAGGATACTTACACGCTCCTGGAATATAAATTAATTTCTAACTTCTCCAAGTCAAATTCATGATACCCCTTTTTATCTTTTCAGAACAAGGGAAGACATCAGTTAAATTGTCGCAAATAAACCCTAAACTGTTGCGAAACAGCACCTGATTTCCTAGATTAATCTGAAAGGTATGCTTTTGGATTTCAAAAACCTCTCCTTAACCTCCGTTCCACAAATAGCTTTATGCTGAGATGAAGTGTAGACAAATACACAATAGAACCTGAACGTCACTTTCTAAGAGGAACTGCTGAGGGGTGTGTGCTATACCCTCTCATAGCAACCATAGGCCACATCTCAGATTTGGAGGCTGAATGTATCCTATGCAATGGTTTCCATGGTTGCACAGGGTTTCGTGTACCCAATAGCATTAATATTCCAGTCATTAATAGAATAACTTGTACAAAGGCAATTTTTTCCTCTTTATTTCCCATCTTAAATTATTGCTGTGTAAATGATGGAATAAAGTTATAACATGAAAGTTATCATATTAAAACTTAAAGTGTTGTTGAGATTGATTTAGCATGAGCTGAAGCCTACAGTACTTATGTAAGCAAAATTTTAGGTGTCTCCTGACTCAAGACTGTAGGATTTGACTGGTAAAATAATGGATTTTTTTTTTCTTTGCCAGCTTCTTAGTACCATTTATCTTAACAAAAGTTTGATTGCCACTTCTTGTCTGGCAAAGTTAAGTATACTGAAAATGGCTGACTGTTTTTGGAAGAAGACAGTGTGAGGTTGAGCACTTACAGGTGGGATCTCAGTTGTGATAATGTGACTTTTACATTTTAAGCCCAGTGAGTTATGTTGGATCAACAAAAAATTGGGTTTTTAAGGGAGTGCCTCCTTTTGTGTTTTAATACTGAATTGGAGGTGATTATTGTCCTTGCCTTTGTCGTCACCTAGGGTTTTCAAAGATTTGCCTCTGTTGGAAGTTGTCCACTACCTCATTTTTTATGTCCTTCTGAAAAATCTCAGCTGTTAATTGTGGCAGGTCTTATGAGAAGAGCACTCCAGAACTACACCTCAGCCAACATGCAAAGAAAACTCCCCGATAAACATGGATGTGCTTGGGTAGCTCCAGCTGACTGGGACTTTCATACAACTTAAAACCACAAGTGCTTAGGCTGTATGAATGTTTCCTTTCAAAGTGCCAATAATTTGCAGGTGCTGTCCTAGTTCTAGGAGAAGCCATGGCTGAATGAGGGGCAGGATCATGGGGAAACCTTGCTGTGGGGAAGCAGCATCGTATAGCTGTCTGTTTGATTTACAGGAGAAAGCAATGTTCTGGCAGTCCTATTTGACGTTTCAAGCCTCAGTGGGTATATCCAGCCTTACTCAAGCATGGGGCATAAGTATCCATCCCAGTACTGCAGAATAAAATATGCAGAAATCTTAAGAGAGCTCTTCAGCAATACAACAGAAACCTTAAAGAAATTGTCCAAATGTGTGTGACTTTGATATTTATAATGGTGAGTTGCTACTGAGATGTAATCAGTGCAGACTTCTGGCCTCTGCTTTACAACTGAAAGCCTGTGAGAGTGCATAGAGCTCTCTAAACCTTCCAGTGATTTATTTGAAGTGTTTATTATCTGGCTCACGGATTTGTATTAAAGTACTGTTTACAAAGAAGAGCTCAATGTGCGAAAAAGTTAAATTCTTAGCTTGTGTAAACTGTTGTTTTCCCACTGAAGTCAACAAAGTCGCCTTGTGACGTACCCCAGCAGAGGATCTGGTCTCTAACGAACGTTCGATGTATTGTTCTTGGCTGCGTCCATGAATATTTCAGACTGTGCTGAAGCTGGGCTCTGAATGCATTCATTCATAGACCACTGTATAAATGATCAAAGGAGAGGCTTCTTGATCTTGTGTGTAATAAATCCTCTGCTTTCAGGTTTGCTGAACTGGAGACTGTCATAGACATTCTTGTTCCTCACGTACAGATCAGGAAGCTGGAGTCAGGTATTACTCACGTTGGACAAATGCCTCTGGAAGTCCATGAATTGCTTGGCACATCTGACAGAATGGACAGAAGCATCTCAGCCTTCGTTTACTGCGGAGCTGAGCTAGGTACGGTCTGCCTGCGGGGATCACGTCTTTGGAGACGTTGCTTACTGCTTTAGCTCAAATAGCGGCAGAGGAGAAGGGGCGTTTACCGAGTATCTGAAAAACGCAAGCAGAAGGAAAGGTGACTGATTTGAAAACAGCCAGTATGTGTTGGGATAAGCTTATTTTTGGATTTCAAACCGTTTGTTATAGAAACATTGCCTAGATTTTTAACAAGGGTTTATCTTAGTTTGCAATTCACCTAGTTTTGTCCTGCATCTTTCAGGTTTCTTTACAGAACAGTGGTGAATCCTTAGAACAAAACTGATGTGAAAAGGTTTTTTAGGTCATGAAAGAAGTGCAGAATTCTCCATAGAAGAGCCTTTTACCAGCCATGCAAGTAGTTGTACTCACATAAGAGTTGTTTAAAAGCAACATTTTCTAAGGTTGCTTACAATCTGAAGCTATTGGAGAAATCTGTACAAGGAAGACTAACAGTGAAAGTAAAGATCAGAACTTTTTCACCCTTTCTAGGTTTCTTAAGGGGGTGTTCTTTCTTTAATAATGTGTGACACTGATTCATGGGATTGGCAGTGCTCAAATCTGATCTCAGTCAAATGAACACTTTAAAATATTGTAGCAGGGGGATTTGCTTATCTCATGCGCATCACTGTGGATGTCCCTCATGGTATACTGGCTGAAATTTTTCAAATTAAAACCATCTTCACCAAGGACTCCCATGATGCATATTTTCCTTGCAAAGGGCAGAGAAACAGTGATAGGTGGAAAATACAGTCTTGTGAGGCAATATTTCCTAAGAGAAATGCTTTTCAATTAGGATAAAATATTTTAACTTCAAATATTAACTTATTTCCTCTTTTTTCTTTCCTGTACAATTGCTCACCTGGTACTGTATGCTTTGCCAGAAAACCTAAGCACATGCCTGAAGGCACACACCCACACACTTCCAAAGACTCTCTATAGGACACCAATGCATAAACTTAAATATTTCAGTTTCTATTTAGACATATATTGCCTCTCCTCCTCCTTCTACTAGGGAGTGCTATCCAGAACTGCTGTTACTATCTAAACAGGAGTGGTCAGAGTGGTCCATCACAAGATGCTTTAGCAATAGTTGAGATGCAACTTCTTTAAATGTGAAATAAAGCCCTTCATGAATTATTTCATCTACGCAGCCAAACTAGACTACAGTGCCCTACTAACAGGGCCTGCCATCCAGCGTCAAAAGAATTATGTAGTATAAAGACTAACAGTGAAGACTTCCTGCATATGGGTCTGCAATACCAGTACCAAAGGCCGCCATCTCCTGAGATGGATGATAACCCCATTCAGTTAGAAATGACAGATAAAAACCAGTCAATTTCAATTGGTGAGAGCAGATACTGGCTGTTTGAAATCTATTTAATGATTCTCTAGAAAAGTAGTAAGGTCTTGCCAGCTACACCTAAGCTGTCTTGATTTATTGGCAGGCGTTGCGCTGCTGGGCATGAGTTGGGATGTTGTGGCTTCCTGGTACCTGGACTCGTCACATCTTTTTATGATCAGCAGTCTGAAATGCCTTGCCATCACTAAACGACATAAAAAGGAAATAGTGGTCTATCACAATCCCTGTCCATTATTAGCTATATGAAGTACCTGAGATTGCCTGCCTGAATTGAATTTATGTTATTTCTAAAAAGTAGAGGGGGGGTAGCTTGCTAACATTTTTTTTGCCTGCTAGCTGGATCTCCATCAGAAGTAGCTATGGCCATTTTTTGCACACAAATGAAATCACTTTTGTGAATTTTGAAAACCCTGTGGGTTGTCACCCCTGCAGAGGGTGTATGCATCTTTCCCATTCAGAATTCAAGTTGTCTGGATGAACGAGCACAAACTGGGCTTTTGAAGTTTTCAAGGGCTTGCCATAGAATCATAGAATCCTTTAGGTTGGAAAAGACCTTTAAGATCATCGAGTCCAACCATTAACCTAGCAATGCCAAGTCCACCTCTAAACCATGTCATTCATGCCACATCTTCCTACACTTAACTGACATAACTAATATAAAACAAGTGCCCAAATCTGGCAAATTACTCATGGGATTGCTCTGTGCATCTGTGCTAACCTATGTATTACCCTTCTTTGTGCAGTTGTTCAAGAGGTTAACGGAGAATCCTGCCCTTTTGAATGGGAATTTTGCCAGCAGCATCAACTGGGACAAGATTATTGACTGACTGAGACAAAGCTTAGAAGATAATTGTTGTGTTTAACTGTTAATTCTATAGCATTATCCCAGTAACTTGTTGATGCATCTAAGAGTTGCTTGATGTCTATATATATACACACCCACACATGTGCACCCACTTGCCTTTGGGAATTCACATGCTCCTGCTAATATGTATGCAAAAGATTCACTGGGCTTTCTTATTTGTAAACAGAAAATGTTTGGACTTATGTCCTGATAAAGGGAGCTATTGCAAAGGCAACGTGAAGCTGCATTTATGTCTCTGCTCATCTTAGAAGCTCATCAGTTCATCCTTGCGCACTTACAGCCATGGTTCAAGACGCCGAAGTTACAGAAACACCAAAGGACAAAGTAACGTTGCACGTTGCTAACCTCCCGCTACAGGGATGGTTCACCCATTTGGAGAACCATACACAGACCAATACATCCTTCACTCGGCAGGATTTCTATGATCTGAGAATTGCTACCTGCCACCCGACGTGTCTCTTGCTGGGAGACAGGTCTATGAAGTAATGGAGCCTGGCTGTCTGCAGTCAGGACTGCTGTACTACATCCAAAGCAAGCTTGCCAGTCAGCAAATGCTGCATTAATCTTTCAGGGAGTGTTTGTTTTGCTTGTTTTGCTAGGCTGGGTTTCAAGCAACTGATAATGTGTTCATGAGCAGTTCTCCTGTTGCAGTTCATTTTTCAAAAAGAAGCGTGAATATCGATGCTCCCAAGGTTGGGTGGAACACGGGTGTGAAGGGTTATATATGATCTTGCTTATGGTGCTTTCAAATGCATGTTAATGTGTCTGTGCAGGTACATTTGGGACAGTGGAGTTATGGCTCTTTGAAGTCTGATGAGTGTTTTTAAAAATCTACCTTGGATATGGTCCTTCTCTGTTGGAGTGAATTCTGCTAGTGGAGTTACCTCACTGCAAATGAGAAGTACATTTGTTTGCTTAGTAATAGTCTAACCTTCCGACTGCTGAAGGGTAAACTCTGAAGGCTTCTCAGCATTAGATAAGGCAAGCACTTTATTGCTCACAGGGTTTCAAGGATTGAAATGCCTGCAATTTCAGGAGGCAAATGACAGTGTGTCTGGCTTGTTCCCACTTGCACCTGCGGTGTTGTTGCTCGGTCCAGCTGTATCACTGAAGTTACAGTTCTCACAGGTACTTAAAGCCTCATCCTTCAAAGTATTTTTGCATTTAGTTCCTCCAGACAAAAAGGAATTTAGACACTCAAGTACCTTTTAGGATGTGGAAAATTCAAGTGTGATCCTGGAGCCTCCTAGGTGTGTAGGACCTTTAAACAGGAGGCATTTTTCTGGACTTCTTTTGGTTTTTTGAAGAAACTCCCTACTATTTGTTGACTTGCAAAATAAAATCTAGCAACATTTCCACACGTCAAGGGAATTTTAGCATCCAGAGTAAGAACAGAAGGATGCACTGTGATCTCGAGGTCTTTTAGCCTGCTTACGTACTCCGAAAGAATGTGGCTGGGCAGTCTGTTACAAAATGATGGCTTTTATGCTGTTGGGAAAACATAAATCCAGTGGATGTTTCATGTGCACATAATTCCCCTGGAAACTTTTGCTGAGAAGAAATCTTTTCCTTAAAATCTATTCTGCTAAGAGTACTCCACAGGTAGTACTACACACAGCAGTATATATATTTTTAAAGTGGTTTTTTTGATGAAAATATATACACTCTTCTTAAATTTAAGGTGGAAAAGTACTTGGAGAAGGTTTCAATGAGGAGAGAAGGGGGATAGTTCAGTGCTTTTCTGTTTTCTGGCTTGTAATTTTTGAGAAATTTTCTTCTCCTTTACTGTTACACCAATCTTGCACCTTTTCCTCATCACAATAAAGATTAAAAAGACAGAAATGAAAAAAATATGTAAGTTTTGAAATCCACCAGTTTGGGGGCTGGTTGCACCCATTTTTTTTGGTTTTGTTTTTTTTTTTTCAGGTTTTGAATGATGTTTCTACTCTAAAGGTCAAATCGTCTGGTTAACATATTGGTCTGGAAGGACCCAAGGCTTGTGCAGACCTGGCATGCAGCAAGCAGGCTGGCTAAATGGGGAAAGCTGTTGCTCTTCCTTGCCTGCTGCAGACATGAATGCCGTCAGAATTCCCTTGATACAGGAAAGTGTTGTAATATTAGACTCAATGTTTATCGGTGTGGTAACGGGATAGTTCTTCCAGGCTCAAATAAACATTGTAACACCTCCCTTCCTCAAATCAACTGCTTAAATTGGATGTAAGGATGTAAGAGAGGGGTTAGCATCTTGTATTTTGCTGCATATCTCTTTGTGAAGAGTAATGCAAATGCTTGTGATCAGCCTTCGGTTGTAATATATATGTGTATCATAGGGCTGGGCTTTGTAGGACAGTCGTGATCTGTTATGTAAGATACTCCACAGGCTGCTGACAATGATAACCTGAATGCTGTCCAGCTCTTGGTGATGGAAGGTCCCCAACATGGATGGATCACAGTGTAGGGTATGTAGTGTCAGATGTGAGTTCGACTATGGGATGCAATGCAATGAAAAGACTACAGAACATAAGCACGATTTCTCTTGTAAAACTTACCTGCATAATTTTCCTAAGCAAGGTTTGATTCTTTTGCATGTATTCTAGAAAAAACATCAGAAATTCTTTGGAAAAACAAAATATTTTCATATCTTTTGCAATATCTGCACTGAGAGTATGCAGACTTTGGGCTGGTTGCTAGGAACAGCCCAATGTATATCTGAGGGTGAAAAAATAATCATGTCACTTCTTTGGAACGTGATCTAAAGTTCACTGAAGTGAATGAAAAGGCTCCTGTTGGTTTTAAGTGGATCCAGCCTTTACACGGTGAACAGAAGACGTGTGTCTCATCTGCTTGAATGTGAAAATGTTATTGGTAATTTATGTTGATAGAAAGAGCACATGGTAACTTTCTTCCTGCATTTATATAACAGGAGGCAAAAGCCTCAAGTGCACAGTTCAAAAACATCAAGGATGCAGTTGCCTATTACCAGCATGATGATAGAGACACAACCCAAGACTAGGCTGTTTTAAGAATATTTGATGGAAGGCAAAGCATTAGGCATTGGTTTCCATTGCCGTCCCACCCAAAGATGACAGCTTACCATTCCCGGTGAGCAGTGTCATCTTCAAGCTTGCAAAAGGGGAATATGGTTCTCACTGAAACACCTATGTTGATGTTTTCTGATTTTTTATTCAAGTGATGATTATACTCTTTCCAAAATAACCGAGCTAACAAGTTATCAAGGAATCCATTGCAGATGGGCCAGGCAGGGTGTTGCAGTCTGTGGAGGTGACAATCTCCTGGTACTGCTCGATAATGGAGCGACTAACATTTGGGAGTGCAGGACTAAGTTGTCTACACCAGCTAACAAGGCATAACAGCTGTTTGCCCCCATGATATGATGAATGAGGTATCCTTGGGCTGGAATTAATAGAGGACTAATGGGAGAAGAGAAAAACAGCAGATGAGTACCTAAAAAGATCCATGATGTATCTTGTATTTTTAAGATATCCCTGTGTCAATGTGCTTCCAAAGGGATCTTTTCTACAGCCTTGTTTACCATCAGCATTTTGGAGAGGAGATTTTTCAGGATGCATTTGAGTTCATTTTATCTGATAGTCAAGAACCTCCTAATCTTTGATGATCAAATAAGTATGGCCTTTTTTTTTTTTTTTTAAGATCACACAGCATTCAAAATATTTGAAAGCCATGCAGAAGAATACTGCATAGTAGGAAATTGTGCAGGAATAACATGGCTGAAGCCGCTCATCTGTAATAATGTGATGCTTCATATGTCCAATTCCTGTTTTACATGAATGACTTGATTAAAATCAACAGTTGCTCTGGATTTTCCCCAGTATTAAAACAGACGAGAACAAAAGCAAAAAGACCAATTGACCTTTTTTTCTCCTTTAGGTATGCTGATTCAATTTGTTTGTTTCTTTGGAACGCTTCAACAGATATAGAAAAGTAATAGAACTGTCAAGACACTGGAAAAAACTACATTGAAAGAGAGTTTTTATGAATCGATATGCTGAGAGCTGAGCTGGTAGCAGCAGAGTGGGATCAGTCAGTGGTCAGATACCATATGCTGGTTCTTCTCGTTTTTCAGCCATCTTCAAGACTGATGCCTCATGTTACACGAGCCTGAAGAAGCCTGGAACTACACAACTTGTTGTCAAAGAAACTTGCACCATCACAAGGCATCAACTGTGCTCTCCAGACACCCAATCTCCAGACAATTAACTTCCGTGTGCTGTTAGTATTTTGTTTCTCTCACTTCTCCTGCACGTGTTTGAAACTGTCCAGCTGAATTACACTTTATAAAGTGATAGGGAAAAGATCTAACATTTATTTTTCCCTTTTACAGATTTTTACAGTGTGGGGAAGCTAATTTTTACAGCCTAAAAACCAACCAAACAAAACAAGTCCTGCTACTCCTGAGCTGACATCTTTCAGGTAAACAAAAAGAGCATCTGATGTAACTTGCAATCATTATTACCATTTTTAAAAAATCTCTGCTTTCATAAACGGCTGTTGGGAGAGGCATCTAAATTGGAATCTAAGTTTTTACATTAAAGTACACGAAACAAGAGCACAAAAGTAGAAATATAGGCCTGGGCAGAAGTCTGTCATCACCTTCTCAATCCCACTTCAGACCATTTTAAGGAGGAGTTAAACATCTTGTGGCCTCACTGCAGAGAGCAACGTTCCCCATCAGTGCATATACTTGAGACCTTCCCTGTGATCCTTGCAAAAGTGGCCAAAATTGCTCATTTTCTTGGTGTTTCACTGAAATTTGTCTGAGAGGACACCAATGGCAACGTAAGCATTTTTCTTTTTGATGATGGACAAGTTATATATTTCAAAGACCTGCATAAGCTCCCGGGTGCGTGTTCAGCATGGCAGACGGCAACAGTTGTGCTCACTCCTGAGTCTCTGCAGAGTAAGAGATTTGCAGTTTCTGTGCCAAACCAGTCAAACCCCACATCTCGCATCATTCACTAGAAAATGAAAATGGTGAGCTGTACATGACGCTGTTGTTTCTGTTCCCTGCCAGCACTTTGACACATCTGGCAGGGAAGTTCACTGTATGAAGTGTTTCCTACCTTAATGAGATCTTTCCATGATGTTGCTTGAAGAATCCAGGTTTGCCTGAATTCTTCCTAGAGTTTTGAAATGTTCTCATATTGTACCATTTGGTAAGAAAGGCCCAGCTAAAGTCAGAACATAAAGCTTGTTCAAGGTGCTTGCATTCCTTGAAAGTAGCCAGGCAGGCATTTTCTACACAATCGTGAATTATTCATCGAGTTTATTCCATCTGGGGTTTGTATGTGTGCATGTATTCTTTGCTAAGTGTTTTAGCAAATACTAAAATCCCAGGTATGTTAAGGGGATCAGCAAAATTCGTGCCAGTATTAAATGAATATTTGTGGAGAGTGAATTTTAAGTATTCTGTGTAAAGCCTATAATGCTTAAGGCTATATTTTTCAGCTAAATGTTTAAACTCTGCCCTAAGACCAATTTGTCCAGAACAGTAGAAAAGAAGTGAGAGTATACTTGTAGTGAGGAACATGGAACCATATGAGAGGATTATTTGGGAAATTATAACAGGCAGTTGAAGTCTTGGAGGCGTTCAAGAGACTTCATTGCTTCCAATAGCAAATTGTTTATGGGGAGAAATAAAGCTAAACCTATTCATTTTTTTCAAGTAGCTCTAGTAACTTGTAAGATTTGTGTCAGACTCCAAGAAGAAAATGATCACCAATTATATTCCAAAGAATAACAATAAAAATCTTGGTAAGAGGAAAGCAACACTTAAGCTTCTTCAGTAAGCTCCGTAGCTTTAATTGCTGTGCTTTTTTTTGAGGATTTTTTTTTAAATTCTGAGCCCATTTTCTCTTCTGTAGAAGTATTGCAATTCATCTACAGTGGGTTTTTTTCCCCTGGTCTTGTTCTTGTCTTCCTCAGACTCACATTTTAGCTGTGCATTTCTGCTTATTAACCCTGTGGATTTCTCTTAGATATGAGAAAGCTTGCTTGCAGTAATCCGTAAACCTCAAAAACCACCACAGTGGGACAACATCCCACTCACCCCCCACTTTTAACGTCAAAGAGAAAAGCATCTTTGTGCCTTTGTATTGCTGAGAAGTCAACAGAAGCTCTACTTCTGACTCAATAGCCTTGGACAGAAGCAGGTAGCCTTTTCCTCCTTGTTTTTTTGGTCCATCTTTCAAACGAGGAGCCAGGAATTTCTCCTTAGAAAGAGATAACGTTTCTCACAAGCTTATGCCCCGTGGACAGTCTGTGGTTTCCCAAGGGCCCCACGCTATCCTTGTTATCTGATAGAGGATGGCAGCACTGGGATGTAGAGGCATAAAATCTTTCTGGGGCAGGCAGATTAAGAAAGTTTTTAATTCCCACTGGAGTTAGAGGCCAAGAGAGATGAACTAAACAGCACGTTATCTCCTTACGGTTTTACTCAATGGAGTGGGCTGTATTTTATCAGCTATATGATGGGAAGAAATATATTGTTAAGCTGGTTTTCTACTCGCTGTTTTGATTCATGGTGGCAGGTCAAAAATGTTACGGCCCACCTGGTAGTTTGAATGAACTTTCATCAAATTTCAGTCTTGCAAGTTGGACTCCTCATCCTTTTAAGTACAAGCTTTTCATCAGAGAACTGGAAATGGTTACTCGTGCCAGCTAGACTCCAGGCAGTTCTGTTAAGCTCTAAAATACAGACTTGCAGAGCCTTTGGATCTGCTGACGCGCATTTCAAGCTTTTAAATCTGCAGGGCAGAACCTGGGGGAGGAAGAATTCTCCTGTTCCAGAAGTGCAGGCACACTTGCTTAGCATCAGAGGACCTCTTTGAGCCCCAGAGAGCAGGCAGGTTTGATGGTGGAGTGGTCGGATCCTGGTAGGGTCCCTCTGGCTGCAGCAAAGTAAACCCCTACTTCATGCTCCCATGAGGATCTGAAAGTTTTTTCTATTTAAGAAGCCTCCTCTGTCCGGGTTCATTGATCTGCAAGGACTTGTCACGATGGAAGGAGCTTTGTTTGCAGGCTTTTAAAACCAGTTGCTGGATTTGGGTTCTTCCTTTAAAAATCTCCATCGCTCATTACTACCTGGAGTTTCAAAACCAGACACTCTGCTGAGGGATTTGAGGGGAAGTAAAGCCTATATCTTACCCATAACTATGTAATGGTGTCTGATAATTCATATTCTTTAAAAAGGAGCCTGCTGATTTTGTGACGAGGAATCCTAACAGGGCAGAGGGAAGGAGGTGGAGGGGGGCAGAGATCAGGGAAGACTGTGGCATAAGCTTTCCCTTCTGTTACCTGCAGGCACATTTGAACCAGCTGTTGCTGTATTAAAGGGAGGTGGGGAGGTGGGGGGGTGTTAGCTTCTAAGATATACGCATAAAAATATGATAGATTTATTCTGTCAATTTAACCAAGTGTTTAGAAACAGCACCCTCCACTTTAAATGCTACTCGAAGGTAGAAATGACTGGAGCTTTTCTCTTGCCATCTCAGCTGGTTGACAACCCACATGGTCAGGAGAGCTGGTTCAGCACAGCCATTCCTCCTCGTACAGGTGAGGACTTCCCGAGGTTTGATGTCCTGCCCCACCAGAAGCTTTGTCTATGGTGTGCACTCTTTAGGTTTTCGCTGTCTCCGTACCTTCGTGTGGATGCCAGTCATGAAGTCACTTCTCTTGCCCACCTCCATCTGGCAGAATAAAGCTGAGGGATCGGGTCCCCAGGGTAGGCATTAGTGAAACCAGTTGGACGGATGGTGCTAAATCCAGAATTCAGAGCAATATTTTAAGTGGGAGCACCAACATGATCAATTGAGAAAGTGGGCAATGCTGGACCTCAGTTCTTCCCTTGCTCCCCTCTCCTCATATTTATAGGTTTCTAATTTCCGCTGGATAATGAATATCGCTCTTCATTATAATTATGTTAAAAGGTACCAGCATGATGATTCAGAAACCCTTGAAGATACAGTCATATTTTCAGCAACAGATGGATTTAACACTGCAGATGGAGTGTTAAGAGTGCAGGTAATAACAAACTCAGCAATGTACTGTACTGAAATATAATTGGAAAGTATTAATCATATATTGGTTACTTCAGCTTCACTAAGTAGATGTTTAATTTTCATCAATCTTTTTACCAGATTCCCGGAAAGATTTCTGTGTAGAGAGAGTGTGGCTTCTAGGTGAAACGATTGCCGAAGTTATTAATGACTAAGGCCTTGATCTTGCAGGCATGTGCCCATGGCTTACCCAGGCATGCAGAATAAAAATCATTTGTGTTAATAAGGCTGTCAGATGGGACCCCATTCACATGGCCTAAATTTCAGCTGGCGACTAGTCAGTGGTAAAACCGAGACCCCTCTCAACTTGGGGGCTGCTGGAAACCCACCAGCAGGAACAACTGGCTGCAGGATTTGGGGCAGAACGCAGGCAATTTGAAGAGCCCCATTTATAGAGGGGAACCATGAGTCTAAGCCTTTGCAGGACGGGGAGTTGGCATGTAGACAAAACTGGGAATGGCTGTGGGGTTTTCTGCCATTCCTTATTATTTTCTCTAAGTACAGACCTTTTGAAATAATCTGCGTACTGAGAAGTGTCTGCCGCTATTTCCATAAACCCTGTCTTCTTACTTTTTTTTTTAGATATGCCTCTTTCTAGAGGTTGTATGTGAAGCCTGGGTAGTTCAGGGGAGTTTTTGCTCTGAGCAGGCCATGCAGGACTAGGGTAATCAGTGATGCCTGGTTGCATACCATGACTCTGGTTCTTTAATTAATGCTATTTATAACTAGGATTTAATTTGCAGGATCAGAAAGTGGTCCAAGCTCCAACGTGCCACCTGGGGACGCAGGGAGTGAGGAGTGTTGTAGAACACCATTCCAGCTCATGCAGGGAAGATCTTCATCTATTTTACAGCAGGATAAAACATGATTTTTGGTGAAAACAGAAACATTATTCTTTTGAATGTGTTTCTGTGGATGGTTTGTGTTCACATGCTTCTCTGTGGGTTTGGGCATCTGGTGAAGCTGCATCACTGTTGATTTCCTTACGACCTTCCCTTTCCCTGGTGGAAGTCCATAGCCGTGGAGTGCCATGATGACTATGGACTGATCAGGCTTTTAAACAACAACATAAACATTCAATACCTATGTTTTAAGTACCATGAAATACTTTGGCTGAGTGCTTTGGTCTTTTGCTGAACTATTTAGTTTTTGAGCTATCTGTGGACCCTGAAAACATAATGAAAAACTGGAATTCTCTCTGGAAAATTGACTCTCAGTTGGTGGTACAATATCTTCATCTTGGCTGATGGGAAAAAAAAGATCAGGTAAAAAAATTCATCATGACTGGAAATAAAACTGACCATGACTAGAAACCATAGGTGAATATACTTAAGAATGCAAAATTAGTGTGCTGTCTACTTTCTGACAGGCATTTGTACGCCAGAGAGATACAAACAGGCACTGATCGATTAACCGTGATAATCAAATAAAGGTCTGTGAGTATAAATTACTCTAAATATGGTGTCTCTTTAAGGGCACCGGTCAGGATGACTTGTTTGTAACACAGGTCCCATGCTGCTGTTGTGGGGAGGGGGCAGCTTGTTGCTAGAATGTGAAAACAAATAGTAATTTTGCTTAATTTTCGCTTACACTTGGAAATAATCTCTCCCTTATCTTCCTTTCCTATTCTGTCCAGATTATGTGGGTGAGCAGCAAGCTCCAGAGCTGCAGCAGGGATTGCAGGCAGGGATGGGTGCCTGGGAGGAGGATCAGCCAGGATCACCTCTGAGCATCTCCATGCAATGGATGGTGAAGGTTGGCACAAACCCGGAGTAAGCGGCTGCCCAAGCTCCAACACATGGGGTGACAGAAAGGGTGAGAGTCGCGATGCATCAGTTTTCCCAGCTGGATGCGATTTGGAGATCCTTCTCCTGTGTGCATACTGGTAGGATAGACTTTTCATCTTTCTGGCAATGTTTGAACCTTCCTTCTCTCTCTTTTTTTTTTTCTCCTTATTTATAAGAATTAATTGAATCAAAAGTGATTTAAATGGTCAAGTGTCTTAGTTTTTATTTAAATAGTATGTTTTAAAACTTGTTCTGTATTTGTGGCACAGAATTATGTTGCTTGGGAGAAGTTCAGTCTCACTGTTCATGAGCAGGCCAAGACATTTGGTACTTGTTTGTGAAGAACAGGCAGGTAATGTGTTGCATATAAACATAATAATGTCACTTAATACACATTAAGAAGCTGTCTAGGCCTGTAGAGAAGATACTAGGAGGGAATAGATCCCCTTTAATAAATCATCTCATACTTCGCTCTAAAAGGCTTAAACTCCAGCTCAACCAACGGAGATTGAGCAAGGGGGTGTAACTCAAATCACCGGGACCCGTGAAAGCTGCAGAACCTCTGTTGTCTCCCCATTGACATCGAGACTTCTACCTGTCCCTGCTGGCCCTGCATCATCTTAGGATATGCTGCTTGATCTTTCCAATTACTGTGATGATTTTTTTCATTTGTGATTCGTGACAAAATGCTTTTGGATGAAAATTGTAATTCAAGCAAAATCACCAACACTAGCTTTATGAAGGAATTTATTTGCTAGCTCAAGCTGCGTGAAATTTGCTAGATGTATCAGAAAATAAAGGTAAAGATCTTGTATTTTAAAGCTTGATATATTATTGACAAAGGAAAAATGCCCTGAATTAATCAATCTGGTGGTTTTGTCACCATTTGTCCCTCGAGGATTTAGAAGTAGTGGATCATGCTTTAACGCTGGTCTGCTTTCATCATTTGGAAGAGAGAAAACAAACATTCCTGCATCTCAACTCCTTGTCAGTGTCTGAACTTGAATGAATCAGCTATTGAGCTGAAGGAAATGAAATACAAATTGACATAAAGAAAATGTTCTCCCTGCAGCTGCAGAAACAGCTATGTTGTCAAAAACTGACTTTTACCCCTTCAAAGGCCAGTATTTTGGGTCATATCATCCTATTCAATAGCTGGACTTTCTATAAAAGTTTGACCTAAAGGTACTTCTTTAATATTATTTTTTAGAATTTATTAAAGTCAGTTTAATGAAAGACTGTCTTAATTTCAGTTGCGACTTTTGGCACACATTTAGAAAGGGAAATCAAAATACAAGCTACTTGTTCTTAAAAGTTGCTCCTGTTTCTTCCTTGTTCATTGTCACAAGCACAGCGTTTACTAGTCTCACAGAGTAATTTAAAAATATAATGAGTATTTTTTTTATTTTGAGACTTGTAACTCAGTAGCTTGTGTTGCAGAATTGCTCCTGTCCGGGGGTCAGGCGGTTGCACTTACTCACCTTGGTTTTGCTGGGCTTGCATGCACAACTGTGCGATGAGGTAACGTAACTTATTGCACAGGCATCCTAAGCAAATACTAAATAGTCTGTTTTGGGGAGTGATCTCAGACTGTTTAGATTTCCAGGGCTGTACCCTAGACCCCTCTGGCTGCTACACTGGATTACCTGGAATAAATTCCCTCAACTCAGGTTGCCCCATTATCCTTAGTGTCTTAAGTGGAGCCATTATTTAAATGTTATATTTTCCTGGGCAATTTCTTTGCTATGCAACTTTCCTGACTTTGAAACTGTGCTTAAATACACAAGGGAATATGACACAGTTTCTCCCTGTTTCACTTCTCATGTGCACTTGGAGAAATGAAAGAGCATTAAAAGACAATCATCTTGTAAAATGCATTCATTATACAGGGGAGAAAAAAAGAAACAACTTGTTTATTGATATTTTGGAGATGTCTTGTCCAGACCCGTTATCATTCAGTTCTCTACCGCAACACTTACTCTACTGTGATACAGATATCAAACTTATTATCCAACTTAGATTATTGTTCAAGCCACTGGCATGGACAAGAGCTCTACTTCAACACGGTAATCTTTCTTTCAGGTTCAAAACCTGCTTCTCTCCTTCTCCACCTACTTTCAGATGTTTTTTTCCCACCTGCGATGGCAGCATCTTCTGAGATGGGAAAGAGCTTTCCTTGCTGCTTTGCTCTTGCTCTCCGCAGCGCAGTTACTCATCCCTTGGGCAGAGCGGACTTTTTAATCACCGCCGGTGTTGTACTGCCCGTCAACACTGGTCCTGGTGGGTATGTCTTCTGCAAGTACGTGCCTTCTAGTTGCCATTAAAGAGTACATATCTACCTTGAGATCGGCTGCATCAAGCATTTGTGGAAGTAGAGTCTTTGCCTCTTGGATCCTCTGAAACCTATTCCATGAGATCCTTTCAGTTTTCTTAGAGCTAGTTTTTAAAAAAATTTTCTTAAAGATGTAGTTGATTTGGGGCATAACAAAAAGTCACTTTGGTACAGCATTGAGACCTGCTCAATTTATAGGATTGAATGTTACATGCAAACATTTTTCCTTACATAACTGGTATTTCTTATTTTAATGCGGTATATTTTTAAAGCTGAACTTTGAAGCTGATCCATCTATAATGCTTGGTGGCAACCCCTAACTCAACAGAAGTCTTTTATTATTTGTAAAGGAGTTGAACACTGTCAGATGAACAGATGCTAACATGCACCTGTAGTCTGTCTGCACTGGGAACCATATTTACTGCTACTGTTTAGAACTGTTTGGAAAATTTTTGAACCAACTTCACAATGAAAGAATAGGTTTTTATGTAAAAAAGCTTGAGCAAAAAGCATCTGCTTTGTATGTCTAGTTTTTTGGTTTTTTTTTTACTAGAACTAAAAATTGATGTATATCTTTTGACTTGAGAATTTCTGTTCAAAATACCAACTTTCTGTGGAAAAAGGAGATGGAGAAGATTTATCGGAGGACTTGTCAAAATTCTGTCCAGACATGGTGATGACAACTTCTGTGTTTTAGCTACTTATCATAATTTGTTGATGTTTTACTTACTCTTGTTTGGTATTTGTATTCATGTGGCTGAAGTAAATGGCTTATTTGGGTTTTATTCCTGATTTTGCCATTGACTTCAGTTTTCCAAGGCATTGGCCAATGTTTTGTGCTTTGTTTTAGGGTTAAGGGGTAGGGTGAGCAAGGCAATTTGGAGACCTTTTAGCCTTAACTCTGAGGTGCTTAGTGCTCATATCTCCAATCAGTCATGAATTTCCAGCATGAATTAAGTATTAGGTATTGCAGAGCACTGGGCAGGCATCAGCTGGACATGAGAGATCTAGAAAGATAAAGTCAAACCAAAATAAGCATAGAGGAAAAACTAACGGCATGATCAGAAGAATGGAGTGTCTATCACTAGAGAGGATTAAGAGTTTGGCTTATTGAACTCAGCAAAACAAAACCTGAGAGGGAGATAGAGTTACCTCAAGTATCTTGAGGGAATAAACAGAGGCGACAAATAAAACCTAAACTATTTAGGCTAACAGGCAATGTTGGCACAAAACCAAACAGACTTTAACCACCACGAGAAAATTCAGGCTAGCAATTATGGGACGGTTTCTGTCCAGTAGAGAAAAAAGATTCTGAGCAGCTCTCAAATGGAGGCAAGAAACTTCAAAACTGGAGCATAGTCTGTGAAAGGGGCTTTATATCCTGACTGTGGATGACTGGAGGGGACAGAAGGTGACAGTCAGATCTCTGGGTGCTCCCTTCAGAACGTTAGCTGTGATAATCCCCACCACCACCAATGAACCCACCACAACCCACAAGTTTCTGACTCTGTTTCCAGCTCTTGAATTGGTTTGTGTGTTCCTTCTGAGTGTGATCTCTGGACCGGTGCTCTCTGCTCCTCCCTAGGGCATGGTCCTTGTGCAGATACCTTTGCTCTGTCTCTGATGGAGGGACAGGTGCAGTCGCTGGTTGCTGTTTTGATGAAGCTCTTCATCCACTTCTACCACCTCACACTGCTCTCCCAGTTTATAACCTGAACGCTTCATCCCTTCCCATTGATAACCAGTGGTCCAAGACTCATGTGGGTACCTTGTGTAACATGATTTCACTTTCATATTTAACCTAAATTCCCACCTGCATATATTTTTTCAAGTCTGTATTTAAACCTGCATTGTTTTGGGCCAGACTGCAGTGGCAGGACTTATCCTGGGCTGAAATAAAACCACGCTGTTTCCCCAGTTGTAAAACCCATCATTTAGCAGGCGGAGACTGTCACACTGTCACAAACTGGGTTGCATGGGAGCCAGCAGCAACACTCTGCTTCTCTAGAGATGAGTCATGCTATTTCAAACTATTTGGCTAATCAGTAAACCGAGATCTGCTGCTTTACAGACAATATATAATATTTGCTTTGCCTTTGCGCACTGCTTTACATTTTGGATCCTTTGCCATTAGGATTCAAAGCATATACACTGCATCTAATCCAATTTATCCTGTTCATCTTGGCAATGCTTGCAATGCTGACAGCTTAAAGAAAACACTTAATTTGACTAAGTGTTTTCAGTTTACTTCTCAAAATATTTGAAATCGTTAAAGCCAGAGTACCCCTGCACTGCAATACACAGTCCTGACCTACTGTAGCAAGTTAATTACAATTTGTGTGATCCCGCGGTCTTTGCTTGTGCTGCAGGCTGAAGTAGTTTACCTGGTTAAGACTGGGCTCAATGTTTGAGAATAATTCTCCTGGTTTGATGGTTTTTCATCTGACTTTTAAAGAAGGTCTTAGAGCAAAACTGAGGCATACTGGGGGCCTGGTGTGACATGTTGTCCCTCCTGCCTCGCTGCTCTGGGCAGGGCACAAGCAGGGGCTGAGTGCTGGGCTCCCCATACAGATGCTCTCCTGCCGTAAGGCTGTTTGAGTCCCTATATTCGTAGCTATTGGTATTCATTGCTACCTGCCAGAGGTGAGGCACGGCAGAGGGATGTAGAGCAGCCCTGGAAGTGCTCTGATGAGCACAGGTGATTACGAACGGTGGTTCAGTAGCACTGGAGTGTGCCAGTGCTGTTAGGGTCACAGGCTGCATCCCCATCCTCTGCACAATACGCTCGTAGCTGAGGACTTGTCACAAACCCCTCTGTGATGGCATCTCACCCTTCCCCTGCTGCAACCCGACAGGAAGAAATGTAATCTAGGCTTACTGTGATTGCCAAACACAGACCCCAGGCACCGAGCAGGATGGAAGAGAAGGGAGAAAGCAGACGTGAGGATAGAAATGGACCAAACGGATTTATCAGTGCAAGCAGTAACATGCTATACTACTGGGAGGCGAGCGCCGTTGTAAATGCCGTCATAGAGAACACTGAGGCAGCATAAGCACCAGTACATGCTAATAAGCAGAAAATACATCCTGAGCTCCTCAGCGGTCTCACACCTTGGCTAGCTCATGCCACTGTGTCTCTTCTGCCAGCGCAGGTCACAACAGCTCGTTTAGCTGCTGCGCCTGAAGTTTTGGGAGATGTCAAGAAACTCCCAACATTCTGGGTGTCTTACAATCCAGTTTGTCGTTTGGAGTCATGTTTACTGTAGTTAATGATTCAAATATTGTGAAATAGTTATCTAATCCCGATCTCTTACAAAAATTGCATAAAAAATATCCTGTTAGGAATGGCTGATTTTGAATGGCAGGATAGGACCAGGTGATTCAATATTGTGGTTTGGTAGCACCGGAGCGTCTGTCTGTGATGATGAGGCAGCCTGAAATTGCCAGTCAGTGAAGGGTAGGTGATACAATCATGCTACAACAGCACAGAGATAGTTTGATTTGGCACATCAATGTGATATAATTTACCTCTGTGATTTTTTTTTTTCTACCCTCTTAAACAATTTGCTCAAGATTTCCCTTTCAGAGATGCGTGCTGGCAAGTTGCAATACCGCAGAGAAGGGAAGGTCCGGAGCTGCGATAGGAGTAAGGAACTTGGAAAACGCAACTGGTGTGGAAGAGCGAACAAGGTCACTGGTGACAAGGCTCTGCTCCATCTGTGCAGGCACGCTCGTGAGCAGAAGCATTCCAGCAACGTGGCATTTTGTCACATTATTCCTTTCCTTTTAAATTTCAATGGCTAGTTATTTGCCTGTCTTTGGTTAGGAGACAAAGCCCCTCTTTGTGCAGCCATACAACGCGGCTATCTCATGTAACGGAGAAATGAAATGCAAATTTGTCCGATAAGACAGGAATGGTGCTTGTCTGGGGAAGAAGGAAGCATTGTCTGGCCACAGGAGCAGGAGAAGGTGGTGTTGCCCAGCGCCTCTGACAGTCAGTCCCAAAAGGTGGAAGAAACCACAATTTGTGGAGTCTTCTGATAACACTGATGTTAAAACCTCCCATGTCCCCATTTCATCTTTCACAGAACAGGGACAAAAATTACTCTCTGGTTTTGTGCAATTCAGCAAAGCATTTTAACCTGCGCTTTTTTTTTAAAGTACACAAGAAGATCCCCAACTGTCTGCACAGAACAATATACATGCTAAAGCATTTTGGTAACATTGAGTCTGAGTAATTTGTAAAGGACCTGGAGAAGTTTAAGTGAGGATCATTAACATTACTGAGTAAGAAACTCCTTTAACCATACTTTATTTCTTTTTTTAATTCAATTTTTCAAGGAAGCGGGAATTTTTACATTGAATGTTAATATTTTTCTTTATTTTTCTTGTCGAGGTGTGGTCCAGAGTAAATGACTAGTTAAAAAATAGTAAAAGAAAACTAATGCTGGAGCAAAGGCAAGTCTTTGAGATATTACTCAGAAATTAATTTGTTCGGTATCAGCACCCCGATAGCAGCAGTACTAATGTGCATTGTGCACTTGAAGAGCTGTTCAGAGTTTAAATTGGTGACACAGTCAGGGGACAGTTTAACCTCTGGCACTAGCTAGAGCTGGGCAGCGCTACGAGACAGTGCAGTAGTGCTAATTAATGCCCCCTGAGGGGACACAACGAGGCATTGGCCCTCTACACCTGAGACATACTTCTGTCCGTGCTGAGATGCCAATTAGTGTTCTCTCATAAAAATAACCCATGTTAAAAAATAAAAAAGGCAAAATTCCAAGTAATGTAGATAAAACAAGATTTAGACATAAAATAATAAAGTAGACTCGGTAATGCATCTCTCTAATTCATTAATACAGGGCAGGACGAGCTCTGATGTAGCTGCCGTTATTGAAATGCAGAAGTTTCGTTCCCGGACTGGGCAGCAGCATCTCTGCTAACCTCATTCACCCTGCCTGGGCTGAGAGCTGACAGCACTCACACCCACCATCTCGGGGCAATCTCCAGTGGGGAGCAAGGATGAACATCTCAGGGCTACCACCTCTGCAGCTAGCATGGGGGTATCTGGAAAAGGATCTCTGCCTACACTGATGGTGGACACAAAATAAACCTATTTTGGACTGGACAAGAAACCAGGGAAGGATTTGATTCCTGTTCTGCTTCTCGTTTAGTATTAGTAGTGCATTTCCCTTTGCAGGCGTTCAGTCTCAATGAATTCAGTAATAAAAATCACCAAACACTCAGCAGTCCTCAAGCTGAAAATCACTGCATAGAAAATCAAGCTGTTACGGGACAATGGCAAGCTCTTGGCTTCATCAGATGACTTGTTCTTGATAACCGAGGCAAGGAAGCAGTTGTCCAGACTAGCTAGAGTCATTTTAATCTGCGTTTGTCTCAGTAAATGCTTTTGGGGTGAATGGGAGATCTTAAGCATGTATCTGTTCGAAATATCTCAATGTTTCTGATGAAGAAGACGCCAAGGATCTTAACTTCACATCAAAGACAAATCCTCAGTATGGTTTGCTAGAAAATGCTCTTCCCTCAGCCGGCTACAGGAATATCAATGCTGGGATTGATGTAAGTGAGTATATACCCTACAATATGTTACTATTCCTCTAAAATAAAATATTTGATCGGAGTTTAATATGGTAATAGTGCATGGTTGTATGTGGCACTACTTTACAACTGCCTGGATGGTAGGAGAAAGGAACCATTTGGCAAATCAGGCCAGACCAAATGGTATTCATTTGGTTAATCACCAGCTATTAAAATAGCATCAAATCATAGCAACCTATTTGTTTATCATTCAGTGCACAATTTTCTGCACAGTATATTTGTAACTGCTGTACCCAAGCTAATTTTAAATAAGCCAACAAAGCCATTTTCCAGCACTCTCCTGGGAAATGGATCTGTGGACTGATCGATCTCTCTGCTTCTGGGGCTAAGCCCCCACAAAATCAGAGTTGATGACATTGGTGTTTAACTTTGAAATAAGCTGATTTTGGATTTAGGCTCGTTATTAAAGCTTTGTGTGGTTTTAATCTTTTGTACTACTCCAAGATTCGTTCAACTTCCAGCGCCTCCAAGAAGGTTATAGCCCGTATGTTCTGTCCAAGCATATGAACATTCAGGCATCATTGCAGATCGCTTTGTCATTTCTATTAGAGACAACTTTCAACAGTTCCCTGATGGTTCCTCTCTTTGTCATCATGAATTCAGCAAATGATGAGATCCCTCTTTCCTTCAACTCAGAAATTTATCAGTATCTGATTTTGGTCTTCAAAGTGTTGATCTTCTGTTTCTGAGGGATGATACCTCACTGCTGGAGTAGGAGCCCTTTACAGCTGTGGGGAGCAGAACAGTAGAACTGTGGTCTGTGCAATGATTAAATGATTTTAGTAGGAAGGGGGAAAATGGATGAAGGTGTGGTAGTAACAAGTAGATAATGAAGTTCTTCTGTTGTTTGTATTGCAGTAGAGCTTAGGAGCCTTAGTGATGAACCTCTGGTCTCAGCAAAAGCTGAGGAATGAGTGGTACCTGCCCCAAATACCTTTTTCATATAAATAAATAAATGGAGAGTACAGAATTTCTCCTCTGGCACTGTTGGTGTCCTCCTAATCTAGTTTCCTCACCTGTAACACAGCTGCAGAGAAATGAGGACAGATTCTGGCTCTGAAGGCAGATCTGGTCTTGCACAGATTCCCACTGCGTCCACGCTCTCGTGTCGGTGAAATAAGTATGTGTTTATTTTTAGGGATGTGATGGGACATGGTGAAACCTCAGAGCCGTCTTAAGGCTAGCTGAATGTTGGCTTGGCGTTTCATTTTGCATGTCAGTTGATTGGTCATTTTATCACCAGTTATGAAGTGAAATTAGATAATCTTGATGCCATATGGTATACAGTATTTATAGTTTAGTATGTTTTCCATATATGTGCGCTAAAGCCTGCTTCAGGGATTTGTTACGGTCCTTGTGTTTACAGGATTTGGGTCTTGGGTGAAAGAGGAAATCGACAGTTGCTAATGTTTGATTTAAACTGATACGTTGGAGGCCGCATGAGTGATCCCTAATTAAAGTTAATTTACACATTCTCTTCTTTGCCAGGGGGGCTGTCAGGGCTTCCCAGGACCAGACCCCATGTCCACCCAGCTCTGCTACCTCTGGTAGCGAATGGGACGAGGTGACCCCAGGGTACAGGGGGGAGAAGCCCATGGGAGGCTGGGGATGCTTAACCTCCACCCCAGCTCCCCTCTCAAATAACCATGAGCGCACAGCATCTCCTCCAGGTCTCTGATACAGGCAGGCTTAACCCTGCAGCATCTCTCCAAGGATTATTGTCTGCATTAGGTTTAACTTCAGCTTTCTTGTTTTCCATCAAAACGCTCCATTCCCCCTGAAATCTTGATAAATAAGGAGCTACAGGATTAATTATGTGGGACATTAGTCACTCAATATGTGTCATTATTTTCTCAAGACAAGCCTTAATGAGCACCACAGAAGGGTCTTAGAGATCTGCATTTGGAGCTAACTCAAATGTGATGGAACAGGAGTGTACTCTCAACCCCATTAGTTGCCTGGTACAGGTACCTGTGCTGGGGACCTTGGTGAGTTCAGTAGTGTGAATACCCTTCATACAATTTCTTGATTGCTTCTCGTCAAAAAAATCTCTATGCACATCTTCTGCTCCAGAAACAGTAGTAGCAAAGCTGTGCTATGCTTCAGAGCACACGTGTTGGTCTGCTTGAGACCCGCATCGCACGTCCCCCTCCTCATCTCCGTCTCTGCTACCATGCCTTGGTCACTCTATGTTGTAATGGCAGACCCAACAGAAACTGGGCAGAAGCTGCACCAACAATTTTTAAAAAGCTGTAAATAATAATAATGAACAACAAACCCTGAGAGAAGAGAAGCAATGTTCAATTGTCCTGTAAGAACCCAGCGAGCACTTGAACAAAGAGGAGTTAATAAATGTTACAGTCAGGTTTTTTTGGATAGGATTCTTGCAGAATATGATTTCATAATCCGCTGTCTCTAGTGAACAACAAGACCTCTGTAAACACTCAATATTCAAATAGAAAATTGTTTCTTGTAGGCTTCCATGGCACAAAATAAAAGCTCTGGAAATCTGGGCCTCCATATGTGGTTCTCAGCTGGTGTAAGTCCCTGAATGAATTACATGTGAACAGAGAAATTAATGCCACACGCATGGTGGACAAACTTGAAAGCAAAAATTGCAACTGAGGATATACTGCAGTGGATTGTGAAATATTTGAAGATAAATGAAAGTTTGAGTCCTTGCTGATAGAATGCATCATTGATGCATTTCAAGGGACACACAACTATCACGGTGAGGTGGTACAACACTGAGATCCCATTTGGGAGAGTGCAAGGACTCGCTCTTTAAAATCAAAGACCGAATTTAAGCAGAATGCAAGCTAAAAAGGCAAATATGCAATATTGACTCTCTAGCATAGTTTTGAACAAAAATTGGGTAAAATACTTCCCCCTTTTTTAAAATCTGGTGACCTACTGTTGCAGTAAATATATATCCTATCCAGGTTTTGAAACGATAGTGCTCTAAAGGTGCTTTTGGTGATCAGTCAACATTGATGATGAATTACCCAAGAGTTTTGGTACTTTTGAAACAGTTGCGGTCTTTCTGTTGTTGTTTTTTTCCCCCTTCTCCTCTGGACAGAGGAGGAGGCAAGAGTGTGCATGTTACAGTGAATTCTAAATGAGGGCTGTGCCTCCCCTGTTTGCAAAAAGCCAAGCAAAGCATTAAAAATAATAAATAAAACAAATGAAACCCTCTTTAATCCATTCATGAGCTCGAGTGTTTCAAGTAGGCCATAATATTAAGACAAAGAGTTCTGAAAGAGATGGATCAGAGGAAAGGGCTATTGCTTAAACAATGTCAGCCTATTTAATTGAATTCCGTATTTGTCAGCACTGTATTTTCCCATGTCCAGGATTCTTACTGTTGATTCAAGGCTTAAGGCCTAAATAGAAAGGGCAACAACTGCCGTGTATTTTGATCCCGAACAAGCTGTGTCCTTTGAAACGCCAGCGCTCGGCGTTTGGAAGAATGCTGGAGTGCTTTGCCGCAACAGAGGGCTCCAGCAAAAGAGGTAATGTAAATATGTTACCCCCATGGATTTGACCTTGCCGTCGCATACTGAGGGAAGTTGACTGAGAATTTTTAAGGCTGATGTTATTTCTGTAACAGTTTATTTGTCTTTTTCACAAGGACAACTGGGACTGGAGTAGTGGACCAAGAACGGGGCCAGGAGCCAGGAACTCTCTACTCTTTTCATTGAATTGATTTGGCAGTTTTTTTTAATGTATAAAATCTATAACTTAGTCATGGGCAACAGCAAATGCTCATTGCCTCATGACCAAAGTTTAAACCATTTTCCTTGTTGATTTCTTGCACAAAATAAGTGCGTGTGCATCCCTTCCCTCAACGGATTTTTCTTATGCCTCATACCCCACAACAGGGCTGGAGGGACTCACCGGGACTTGGACAACAACAGCTCGGGCTGGAGCAGGAGAGAAGTAAAACTTGCAAGCTTCAGGCCAGAGTTTCTGCTCTGTTTCTACAAAAAGCTTCCCACTCTGGCACGCCCCTTGGTCCCAGCCACCTTGCTCCCACTGCCCTGTACATAAGAACAAATAGAACTTTGACTATTTTTTCTCTTCTGTACCCATATCAGTTTTGCTTATAGATTATTTTGAGGACAAGTAGTCCGTGATTATGAGGAACATGATCGGTCCTTTGTCCAATTCTTTGAGTCATCTTTGCCAAAACTTTGGGAGCGTGTTCCCACCGGAGTGTCAAACATCAACCGTACAGTAGCTGGAGCAAATGTGTTGGCAGGGCACCCTGACTTTGATAGAGATGACACTAGAAGAAGGACGTTTGAAACTGGTCCCTCCACACAACCGTCCGTATAAGAAAACTCTGCTGAGTATTTTTCAAAAATTCAACCAAATACTCTGTGAATCTTATGGAGTGACATTTGCCCAACTTTCTGTGCCCAGATCCTCAATCACCTTTCATTTACAGAGAGTGTATACAGCCCAAGTACTTCTTTTTCCGTTGCGCTGTACTCCAAATGCCCATGAAATTCCTTTTTTTTTAGAGGCTGGACTATCTCTTCCCTGATTAGTACAAGTGACACAGACTAACGCCTGCTTCTGCTTACACTGATGCCAGTGGCATAAAATAAGTTGACTTCAATGCTGTGGGATCGTGCTCTCAATATCCTGAATGCTGAGTGCAAAATCTGGCTATTTTTGACTGAATTGCAACTTCAATTGTGTTTGAAGGATCATGAAAAATGTGAGCATGGGCACCATGTTTCTTGAAACACACCGTACATGATTTGAGCTAAATAAGGCACATTTTTATCTGCCAAAACTGGTAAGTACGGGATGCAATAGAAGCAGTGTGTGTTGGATTTATTTTTTTTTTAAGTTTCATTTTGGGATTGGATGTTTTACTTGAAGAAATGCCTCAGTGAAATACAGCTTACAAAGCTCAACAGAGCAATGACGGGGAAAAATTCTGTACTTTATGTCCATGCAGGAGTCTGATTGTCTTAGCTGAGAGATCTTAAAAATCTACAGCGCTTCAAAGCACACTTGTCCCTGCTAACAAGCCCACCCATCTCGTATCAGCTTTTTCCAGTGAATTTTCCTGTCACTAGAAGAAGTGTCTTCATTTTGCCTAAAGTTCAAGGTGAGATGGTATTTCTTTCAGCTAGCTCTAGTTCTCCCAAGCTGTGTGGAGGCACAGCTTTGCCTCCTGCTGAAAAAAAATTTTAGCAGCATTAATTGTAGGCAATTTTTTAAGAAGAAGTGCTAAAATAGGTTCCATAAATAGGAATGTTATGACCCAAGTAAACGACTTACCCAGGTGGAAGGGTCTACCGCTAGTGCATCTATCAACCCAGCTCCACAAAAAACGTGCAGCAAAATTCCTCTGGAGTTTTAACCTACCTGTATACACACTGGTTTCTTTTTGTAATTTCAGATCCACGGAGACTGGGACCAAAAAACCAGCTCACGGGGCTGCTTCGATCTATCTAAAAGGCCTGTGTGGTCTTGTTACCTCTGCGTTAGAGTCTTCATTTGTCCTCCCAACACGCCGTAGGAAGAGAAGTGCCACCACCTCCATTCACAGAGAAAGAAGAGGAATGCAAAGAGGTTAGAGACTTGTGTGAGCTGGCTCAGGGATGGTACCTTGAAATCGAAATTTCAAAGCACCGGGCTAATCACTAGCTTATCCTTCTGCAATGGAACAAACAGGCTGCAGGGCGACAGTGAAAATTTGAAGGACTTTTTGTAAAATCAGACTGAAAATCTTTTGCCACTCTCTGGCTAACTGAATTCAAAGGCAACAGTGTTTCTGTGGAATCTAAAGATTTCACTTGCCATCTTGCCTAATTATTTTATGAAGCTTTTAATTTAAATGTGATTTCAAATAACACCTGAAATACTTTGTTTTAATAATTTTTTTTTAAATACTACTATTTCACACACTACTTTTTTCAAGGTTTGGAAGGTTTGTATTTATTTTGATTGAGCACTTCTTTCTTTTTTTCACATCATGCAGTCCAGATGCATTTTAAACGGCTTCTGCTCATGTCCAAGCTCTGGTTCTGGTGTGCGTGAAAAGCATGGGGCTGCTCTGAACCCACCACATGTTAAAAGGATGAATATTAACATTTGTTTTTTCAAAGTGACTTTTTAATTGAAAAATTAAATATTTAATGAGCTATTTCTATCCAGGAGGGAGGAAGAAAAAAAAAAAATAATCCTGTGGTTCATTCCCAAGCAAAACTTGTGCTGGTGTCTGGTACACCGTTGGTGTGAGCTGGCAGCAGTTGGTGCTAACACAGCCTGCACAGAGGACACCCTTGGAGGGTGCCGGTCTGCACCCCCAGCCCTGCTCCCACCCTCCGTACCTCACCTACACCCCTTAACGTATAGCCTCTGTCCAGTGTTTCAATCGGAAAACATCTCTGGCTGTGGTTCTTTATACGAGTCCTTACTCCATCAACGTATTTGGGTAAAATTCGGTTCTACTCACATAAAACCTTGTAATCAAAACAAATGGCATTGCTAATTGAGCAAAGCTCTGTTGGTAACGAAGGGCAGCAGCGCTGTTGAGATCACCGGTTCGTGTTTCTCTCCCTGTTCAGGAGACGAAACTAATTTATTTATGAAATCCAAGCAACCCACCAGATTAGCCATATAACTAGCTAGCTGCCTTGTTTAGATTCACTTGTTTGCTATCTCACGACATCGAAGTGAACAAGCTATATGTCAATGAAAGCGTTGGCGCTC
The DNA here is from genome assembly GCF_000690535.1 of Cariama cristata. Taxonomy (NCBI): domain Eukaryota; kingdom Metazoa; phylum Chordata; class Aves; order Cariamiformes; family Cariamidae; genus Cariama; species Cariama cristata. The sequence continues at coordinate 52,399 of NW_009601045.1, forward strand.
TATCGTACATTATAGACTAGTTTGAAGAGCAAAAAAAAGATCCTGCAATGGGGCTACAAGCAGTAATTTTTTATTTTTTTTTCCAGTGAGCATATGCTGTGAGTGGGAAAGGACCACATAATGTAAAAAGAGGTTTCATTAGCGATGATATGCGGCAGTCCCCGGGTCAAGGAAGAGAAAGGAAATCCGGGAGCACCTGAAGACTTCGCAGGCTTGTACCCATGAGGAAGAGGCACATGCAGGGATGCACTGAGGGCAACGATAGGATCTGCTCTTCCCCCTTAGCCTCCCCTCGGGCCTCCCTACAAACGCAGCGTGTTCGCCCGGCTCAGGCAGTTTGGATGCAGAATGAATCCCTCTCTGTGCATCTGGCCTCCAGAAACCGGTTTCTGCTAACAACAGGCAAGCACTGGCTTCCACTGCAAGTTTTAATATTTCTATCAGAAAGGCAGAGGGTCTGCTGGGAGATATTTTTGGCCAAATGTCTCACATGTACCCATTATTCTGGTTTTAGACGTTCTTGTTTAACTTTCCCAGAAATCTTGACGATTGACCCGACTGTGTTTCCTCTCCCTTGACTTTTTCCTCGCAGCAGGTAGGGGAAGGTGCCCCATGTGTTACGGGATGGACCTCGCTGAAGACTGAAGACCTTGCCGTCCCATGGGCAAAAAAAACCATCATCACCCTCCCGCCAGCTCGTGGGCTGATATTAAATGGACTCTGTGGTGGAGATGCCGGTGGCACGAGAGAGATGCTGAGCTCATCAGGACGCGCAGATTCACAGCTTTTTCCCCAGCTGAACTCGAGCAAGGTCTGAGTAATGGCCCTTTGGCTTTCCTCCCCTGCCTTTTATTGTTGAGCCGCTTTTCGCTGCATCAGGGCTCTGGGGATGATAGACGGCGGCTCAGGGAGGGCAGCGGGCTGGCCGGTGCGGGCTGCTAGCACCCCGTAACGAGGTTTGGGGTTCACTGCAGGCTGCGGAGAGGAGGTTTAGTCCTGCGGGGAGGGGGAGGCGGCGGGCC